>NW_022748377.1:18407-39652 GCF_011630105.1 Anneissia japonica | reverse complement strand
TTTATCAATTCCGACGAAATTAGAATTAAAAACACAAAAATATTTTGCGCGCTTGGCGCGCATTTTTTAGGGTTTTTTTTAGTTTTTTCCTTTTAAGTTATTTAAACTCATAATAGTCCCAAACTCAAGAAAGACAAATTTAAGATAGATCATTTTAACCTAAAAGAAGGGCCTCAATGTGTATAGATGGTGAAAGAATGTGTTTGTAATAAATACAACCATGATGAACATGCTTATATTTAGTTTCAAGCACACGTGTGTGGCCTATATTATAAATAAGATAAGCCCTATGTCGTATTGTTTTCTATATGGGGAGTCGGGTGGGGTGGGTATGGTAAATTACTAACCGGGAAATGAGGATTGGTTGTTGTCGTCGTCGTCGTCGTCGTCGTTGTTGTTGTGATGATGTTGTTTGTACTGTTCTTTAATTTTATTAAAGAGGGCCCCTGAATGTCAGTTAACCTACTGGGCTAAACTAGAAGGGTTACCCTCTTTAAAGATGGTTGAAATAAAAANGCTGTCTCTTATACACATCTAGATGTGAAAAAAAAAATATACCCACTCTGACCCAAGACCCCTGTTACGCGCCTGGTGTTAGCGCCAATGTGTGGCATGTGCGAACAGGAGATGTGCCCCCCTCTGAAGCTGGAAACCTTGTTTTTGCAAAATAAATTGATGCAATTTGCTGTTATAGGCCTAATCAATCAATTCCTCATCAACCGATATAACCTTAAACGTTCTTGGAATTGATTTAACATTACTGATGTCGTACACACCCTTCAGTGTGAAATGTGGCTCTCTTTGCAAGCACATCTAACATCTAAGGAAAGAAGAGCTTAGATTGGTACCAGATAAAATAATTTTGTTATCAACATTAATACATTATGCTAACTTTCATCTTTGTAAGCGCATAAGACAGTGCAAATTATTTCTGACAGTCTTTTGAAGTGTGTAATGCTCCATTTTATCCCATACATAGTCAAAATATTGGGGGGGGGGGTGATACAATGGACCACCCCCCTCCTTGTCAAATATTGGGGGGGGGGGATATATCCCCTCCATCCCCCCGGGATCTGCGCCTATGAATATCAGAATAAAGTACTGTACGTTTTTTACAGGGGTTTTACTTAGGTCCTACAACAGTCCCGGTGAGGGTGGTAGGACAAACGCCAGGGAAAAATCAGCAATTTTGATTATATACGTATTAACTGATAGATACTTATTAATCACTTCAACTGATCGATTTACAGTTTTTTGATTAAAAAAAATTACTCTGACATGGCTCAAGCCGCCCAATATAATACATGCATACAACTCGTAGTTGAGCTATGGCCCTGGTTTGAGACGAATACTTGTCAATTCGTTTTGCAACATACTGAGCAGCACGTATGGTAATACATCGGCTAGTGATATGACGCCCGGATATGGCTGGGATGGGAAAACTATGCCTTTTTTTTGGGGTCCGACTCTGCCCGACGAGCTTTGGCAGATGGAGGGGGGGGGGGGGGGGGGGGAGGGGCTTGACCAGACCGATGTCAAATCAAATCTCCATATTTCTATTTCCATTTCAACACCAATACATGGCGTGGATTTTGTTTGTCAGTTAGTGGAATTGGCAGGTGTACAACTAATACAATGGAAGGCGTTCTAAAAATGAAGTGATTATATTTTGGTGTCGACAGATATATTGACACAATTCAAAGCGAAACGTCGTAGATCAGATATCTCCAAACTATTTTCGTTTTAGTGTAGTAAGTACACTGTGGTTGGTGGTTTCGTCAAACAGAAAACAAAACATACAGAAATAACAATACCAAAAATCAGAGACAGGATAAACAAAAAGCAAACTAAATTGCTGTATAAAGTTTTCTCCACTGATTTAAGGATACATAAAATATATAAATAAATCTCTGATCTCTGGAATTAAAAACTATTAAAAACAGCAAGGCACAGCGCAGCGCGGCGCAGAACAGCGCAGCACGCAAGGAACAATATACTATTCTCATGGAGCTTCTGGGATATTCCCAGAAACTCCATGAGAACAACAATAAATGATACCAGCAAACAGCGACAGCAAAATAAGTATCAGCGACGGCAGTAGCGCAGAAAAAAGAGAGATTTAAAATTATTGTGCGTTTTTGAAAAGGAGTGGAGCGAAGTTGAATTGTGGTGGTAGTGGTGGTGGTTGAAGTAAATAAGGAACATTATTTAGGAGGTTTATTTTATAGAAAGTGTTTTGCGGTGGACGGAGGTATGCTCGTTACTGAGCGCTCTTGTTATCATTTTAATTTTTTTTTTCTTATTTTTCTTATTATTAATAATTTCCTTATTATTCTTATTAACTTTTTATTGTGTTACCATTAATGGAGTACATTTTTTCATATTTTACTATTATTCACAATTCATTTAAAAACATTAGGGTTTCCAAAAATGTTTGTTAATTATATAAAAGGAACATATGTGTTATATAAATGTATTTATTCTTTTGCAGTCGAAACAAACTTGGAGAAACCAAACCAAACTTGAAACCTTGGAAGTGGCCTACATTCCGCAAACATTTAAATCTGACAGTGTTACATTTCTAACAGTTCTTGATGGCGTACATAGGGAAGGTATGTCAAATAATTTATTAATTCAAGGGCGTCGGAAGCGAGCCGGACCAATAATTTACAACTCAAACGTTTGTAAGCCAAGTTTTACTTTCTTTGCAATCGCATAACTTGCACATTCAAATTTAGAAGGGGGGTGGGGGTGGCTGGAACCTCCCTTTTACCTGCCACTTCTCAGCGGTGAAACTAGGTTCCGATGGGCCCTTTTTCGCGAGTGCAGTGTAAAACATCATTTTTAAATATATCATTTATTCTGTTAAAGCAATGTTTAACTACTATTACTTGTACGTACGTAATATTTATGAAGCCCATGGTGATAAAAGGCCTAAATGATAAAGCATGAATTAAATGATATAATTGGTACAAGTATGAATGATTGACAGAATAGTGCGTGTTTTGGGCTTAGAGACAAAGACATAACTAATGAAAAGAAGTCTTGTTAATTCAATGATGATTATTTTGGCCGGACTAATAAAAATAGCTTCCGACGCCCTTTTAACGGAATACGGAAATGTAACTAGACATGTGAGCAACCGTTACCTGTTTAAAATCTAAAAATCAAAACATCTTCCTTCAATGAAAATCAAATATCTTCTCACGCAGTGGCTGATGCAAATAGATTATAAACAAAAAGCCACTTGCTAAGCAAATTGCATAACACAAACACGCGAATGCAGATGCAGTGATCTATGCCTATGATATGCAGCAATCCATACAAAAGCAAAACCATAGTAAAAACGGTAAAGCATTATTCATGTCCACGACGTTAAAAAGATACCGTCTGTGATGATTTAAACAAAAAAATACGCATTGGAAATTTGAATAAGAACGAATGTTTACATTTGACGATTGAATTTTGTTTTATTATTATAAAAGGCCATATTTAAATCAATGAAAACCTATTTGCTATTTTTTACCTCCCACAAGGAGCTCTAAATGTACTCGGCTGATTGATTAATTAGTGATTTAATAGATATTTTTTTATCTGAAGTGTTCCATCAAAGTCATACGAGATTTTTCTGAAGGTTGCGTAGTGATTAGCTTAGAACGTACAATGGACTCAACAGCATTGCTATTTCGATCACATTGGCACCATACAAAGTCGACTCTCCACCACAAGTGGTTGCAGAGATAAGGCCGAAATAAATGTGTGTGTCAAATATCACAAACAGCATTTCAGGTCATTTGTTATCAAACTGTTTTATTAGACAAATAGAAACACGAACGTTCCGACAAAATTGACACCACAATGAACTCTCTACCACAAGTGGTTTGCTGAGATATAAGGACCCTATGGAATTAAATTGAAACATGACAAACGTTAGAAATGTCATTTCAGGTCATTTTTTATTAAAAAAAAAAAATCTATTAGAGCAAATAAAAACACGAAGGTTCCGAACAAATTAGCACCAAAATTAACTTTCTACCAGTAGTTGTGGGGGACAACACTTTTTAACCCTCTGGATACCGGATTCTTTTGTAGTGCAAACCCTTGAGTACGGGATTCTTTTGCAGTATAACTAGGTTTTTTGCGTTTTTTGAGTATACGTCGTTCTGGTGGATTTTTGGGAACTTTCTGTAAATTATACAGAAAAATGTTTCTAATGACAAAGAAAGCTTATAGAATAAGCTTTCATTTGATGTATAATTTATATTTTTATGATTTTTTTTTATAATATAATATATATAATATAATAGAAATGACAGAAAAATGCTACATATAAATCGTCAGCAAAACCACCCCCCAAAAAAATTATAGCCAAAAAAAAAATTAAAAAAAATATAAAACATTCCTATTCCACACAGTTATATAATTTATTTACCCAACCATTCATAACTATAAGCACGATCTTTCCATTCAAAAGCATCGACCACCCTCACATTTCTAGGCCTTACCCAGCAAAAATATTACATTCTAAGAACGTTATAATAATGTGATAAAAACGTCATTTTGTAGAACCGTACGTACTTATAACCTAAGTTCACAACCTCACAACGTTTGAACGTTCTTACAACGTTGTGCATAAATTATCATCATTTCATAATGGCCGGCTCTCTCAGGAGGATATGTAGAATATTCTGGCCGGTGGTAATATCAAATAAAGACCTACATAAAAAAACTCATTGTCAAAAAATTGTACCAGAAATACAGCGCCGAAGAATGAGGTGGTTGTTAATTGGGCCATGTTCTCAGAATGACACATCATATCCCCAAAGAAGCACTCAGACTCTACAAGGTAAAAAAAAAAGGGGGGGGGGGGGGCAGGGGCCGATACAGAATTTTAGCAAAAGGGGGGCGCCAAAATAAAGATGGACGACCAGCCAAGGCATGAAGATTTTATGAAATGGTACGCCCTTAGGAGCTCTTACAGGGCATCTTACAACAAAGAAAGGCATCTATTAATGCCTTTTACTTACTTAAACTTTCATTGTAGCTAACCTATCCATTGCGCGCTGCCACCCCGTTATTCACTGTCATCATATTCATATATGTGGACTGTATATTATATTATTATACAACCAGATTACAACAGTTTAATTACTATACTGGAACAGCCTCAAACGCCGGGATCCAGCGTAGATTAAAAAAAAAAAAAAACTATTTTAAATACGCCATTTTGGAATTTATCCGAATTATGACTGTAAACAAACGCTTTTACAGGGTTTTTTGGATTGAAAATAGTACGTATACAGGTATGTATATCATGTTTCCTCTAAACTTTTAGACTTACATTAATTCTAATGCTTTAAAAAAACATTGAAGTTCAGTCTACCTTGGCCCTAACCAAGGAAATCGGCATATAACCTTTTTAAAGCCTAGATAAACAACTTTCTGCTCGATCATGTGTAGGAAAAAGCCGGGCCTCTGGCATAGGGGTGAAGGGCCTAGGTATTTAGAATTGCCAAGATGCTCCCTACTTTGAGTGTCGTGGGTCCCTCTATAGTACCTCCCTGGTGTTCTATTACCTCAGTGCAGGCCTATTTGAATTCACTATTTCTACTACTAGCCTCCTATATTAGGCTTAAGGCCTACTGGTACTATATAGCCCTAAGTAGACACAAGCCTTTATCCTAGGCATTGCCTACAGACTCGATTTCATGATAGAGGTTCAACCTGACTACGCCAAAGCTAGGCTTGTCCCCTCCCCCCACTTCATCCCTTCCTAGTCCAAGACTGGCTTAAATACTACATTATTTACTAGAATTACTGCTCAGTGCAGCTAACTGGTTATTGGTATTTATGTTATCATATTGATTATATATTAATAAATTTTAATCATACAGGTAATTGAATGTGTCACCTGCTCTTGATATTTTTAATTACTTCTTCTAGGCCTCTAACATTTTGAATAGTATATACATATTTACATTGATAATAATAATAATAATAATAATAATAATAATAATAATAATAGTAATAGCAATAATAATAATATTAATAAAAACAATAATGATAATAATAATAATAATAATAATAATAATAATAACAACAATAATAAAAATAAGCATATTAAAAAAACTATAAATCAGATATTGATCATTTTAGGGATGTTGCTTGTTTGTTTGCTTACTCACTCACTCATTTATTCATTCATTATTTCATTCATTCGTCCATTCATTTATTCACCCACTCACTCAATCACTGATTCATTCATCCATTCATTTATTTATTCATCAATTTATTCACTCACTCAATAATTAATTAATTAATTTATTTATTTTTATTTATTCATTTGATTTTATTCATTCATTCAATTTCAATCATTAATTTTTATTCATTTATTCATTCATTCATTCATATTTTCATTCATTCATTTTCATTCGATCTATTATATGGTTATAAAACACATGTATATTAGTAATAATAAAAGTATTAATAATAATAATGATGATGATGATGTTGATGTTGATGATGATGATGATAATAATAAAATATGATAGTTAAATATATTTTGAGAGTGCTGAGAGTGCCATTTCCAATGATCTAGAGGTGCAGTAATCATAAATTCTCTCGCCTCAGCTAAAACCGTGGTGGGGCTGAGGTCTACAGACCCCCAGCCTGTGGATTGGTCCATCCCTGGGCCCCTCTATTTCAAATTTCTGGATCCGCTATTGAGTGGGTATTTGCTCTTTGTGCTTACTAGAATCCTTGTGTCGCAGTAGCGTAGACCTGTTGGGCGTACCAAATTTGCTTTTGCACACCTTGCTCAATACGGTGCTATGGTCCTCTTTCACAACATAATCTTTGAGTTCTTGATCTTTAAGCCAGTCATCATTGAAGAGCTGCTTGTACCATTTGGCTTTCTTATTTTTTGGGTTCTGCCATATCCCAAAGCTCTTGCAACTAGTAATCCTTAAAAAACAACATAATAATATAATTTTAAAGATTATTGGCGGTTGCTGGCGAATTCTGTTCACATTGTGTTTGCGATTGATAGGCCTACGTTAGCTGTGCAACCTGTGCATATGCACAATATTGTTAATATTTACTTACCAGTATTTAAACAAGTAATTAATAACAGCAAAAATATATAAAATAAATATAAAAATATATAAAATAAATATAATAAAAAATTCATGTAGAGCATTGATCGTAATGATAATGATTGTAATTATGATAATAATTGTGATAATTGTAATAAGAATTAATGTATTTTATAGATTTTTACTTTGTACAGTATTTTGTATGTAAATACGCCATGGAAAACGAATTTACAACATGTTTTAATATTTGGACAAATAAAAGTTTATCTTTATCTTTATCTTTAAAATACTCCATAGTATGGAAAAAGTTTCAATTTAACTGAAATGCAGGTAATTTGTAGTTTGACGCTGATTCGAAATACAGCAAGAAGCGTGTCAGTGACAGACAGAAAAAAAAAGATCAAATGATAATTACTTTATCCTCCCTGTTCCGCGGCGCGACAAATATTGTCATCTGATTCGATGAAAAAATAATGTTTTATGTAATGCATATTAGGTGTTGTTGGTTGGGTCATAGTACTAATAGTTTTAATTCCTCCATGGTTCGGTGGTAGGGGAAGGATGGTGTACCCATAGAGGAATTTAATTTATTAGTAATTCCTCCATGTTTATAGCAATCAACAAGGATTATTGACTGAGCTGAACTATATTGAGCTAATTCTCGATTATTCCTCCAGGATTTTTATTTTCGGTAAAAATAAAATAAAATAAAATACCCAAGGTTTTGAACGAAATACCAAGAACCCAAGACCAAGTCAAAATACCCAAGATCTTGGGTAATTACCCAAGGAGTGGTCACGCTGATCAAACCTATATACTTTTTTGGGATCACTCTCACTCGCACCGTAACCGTATTCGAGTGCGAGTTGGTTGACTCTTGTGTGATGATGTCATCTTATCATTAGCCAATCAGAGCTCTTTTTATGTCTCCCTATGCTTGGCTCTTCACGGAAAAAAAAATTAAAAACCCGTCGGGCAAATCCTGGCGCCAGTGGCGTAGAAAAATATTTTTCATTGGGGGGGGGGATGATTGGCGTGTTAGCCAGTGTCGTAACAGGCGCGGGGTTGGGGGAGGGGAAAACTGCCCCTCCCCTGACGGTTTTTACCGGGCTGCCCAAGCCGTCGTACCGGGCTGGGTAATAAGAGAAAAGAAAGAGGGGAGAGGGAGGGAAAGAGAAAGAAGAGGAAAAGAAAAGGAAAGAAATAGAGAAGAGAAAATAAAGACAAGAATAAAAAGGAAGATATCATAATGACCAGACTCACAACACCCTGCAACCCCTTCTCCACTTCAAAAACTGTCATAACTCCTTTGATCTATGCTGCCTGATGGCGTAACAACTGGGGGACAAGGGGAAAATATCTATCTTTGAAAAATCTTCCCCACCCCTTTATAAATGCCCTTTCATCCCCTGAAAGTGCCTAAAAACCTCAAATTTCGCGCGCATTTCTTGTTAACATGGCCTAATTTCCTCTAAAAATTGCACATTTTAGGGAGTTTTGATCAATTCTAACGAAATTAGAATTAAAAACACAAAAATATTTTGCGCGCTTGGCGCGCATTTTTTAGGGCTTTTTTAGTTTTTTTCTTTTTTAAGTTATTTAAACACATAATAGTCCCAAACTCAAGAAAGACAAATTTAAGATAGATCATTTTATCCTAAAAGAAGGGCCTCAATGTGTATAGATGGTGAAAGAATATGTTTGTAATAAATAAAACCATGATGAAAATGCTTATATTTAGTTTCAAACACACGTGTATGGCCTATATTATAAATAAGATAAGACAAATGCATCCTCTGAAAGTGCCTAAAATTCTCAAATTCTTTGCGCGCATTTCTTGTTACGGTAGGCCAATTTCCTCTATAAATTGCACATTTTAGGGAGTTTTCATCAATTCTAACGAAATTAGAATTAAAAACACAAAAATATTTTGCGCGCTTGACGCGCATTTTTTAGGGCTTTTTGAGTTTTATCCTTTTAAGTTATTTAAACACATAATAGTCTTAAAACCAAGAAAGACAAATTTAAGATTGATCATTTTCACCTAAAAGAAGGGCCTCAATGTGTATAGATGTGAAAGAATATGTTTTTAATAAATAAAACCATGATAAAAATACTTATATTTATTATTATTCTGTTGTAATGATGTTGTTTGTACTGTTCTTTAATTTTATTAAAGAGGGCCCCTGAATATCATTTAACCTACTGGGCTAAACTAGAAGGGTTACCTCTTTAAAGATGGTTGAAATAAAAAATAAATAAAATAAAATAAATAAATACCCACTCTGACCCAAGACCCCTTGTTACACGCCTGGTGTTAGCGCCAATGTGTGCCCTTGTGCGGACAGGGGATGTGACCCTCTCTGAAGCGGGAAACCTTGTTTTTGCAAAATAAATTGATGCAATTTACTATTATGGGCCTAATCAATCAATTCCTCATCAACCGATATAACCTTGGAATTGACATATCATTACTGATGTCGTACACACCTTTCAGTGATGGGGGATGTGGCTCTCTTTGCAAGCACATCTAACATCTAAGGAAAGAAGAGCTTAGATTGGTACCAGATAAAATAATTTTGTTATCAACATTAATACATTATGCTAATTTTCATCTTCGTAAGCGCATAAGACTGTGCAAATTATTTCTGTGACAGTCTTTTGCAGTGTGTAAAGCTCCATTTTATCCCATACATAGTCAAAATATTGGGGGGATGATACAATGGACCACCCCCCTTGTCAAATATTGGGGGATATATCCCCCCATCCCCCGGGATCTACGCCTATGCCTGGCGCCACCCCTGATGCGTAGAAGGGTAATATATTAACCAAGCCAGATCGAAGACTAGCCGCTTTCCCGCTTAGAATCAGAATCTAATCAGATAGACGCTAGCATAGTCTAGTCTAGAGAGGCGAGTGCCTTTCAATCGAAGGTAAGACAGGTCTTAGCCTAAGGCTAGACGTCTATTAGTAGGCCTAGGTACTAGCTAATTTATTTTTAGGACAACCGATAAGCTTATATTTACTACTACTTTACAGTAATTGTATAAAATATTGCTAATAAAACGTGCGCCTACCGTAGTAGTACCGAATTATCACTGGTTCACTATTACAAGCCTAGCTCCCTCGCGATAAGGCAGGTAGTAAACATCTTGTCAACAAACCTCTTCTCTTAATAACAACCCCCTAAACTCTCATGCATATGCATAATTAGGAAAGCTGAATTTAAAAATTAGCTTTCTTCCAACCATCTTAACAGTCATGCGAATTTAAAACTAATTCATCTGTTAGTTAACGAAACTGATTGATTTTCGTTCAATTTTTGGATCAAAAGTGAATAACTTTCATAAAGCAACAAAATGGCCAATTCAAAGTTTAATTTTGTAAATCTTAATTTTTTTTTTTGTGTTAGAAGGGACAGTACAACTTCATCTTCGGGTGCACGGCGAGAAATCTTGTAACAAAAAATTGATTTTAACCATAATATCGATTTTATATAAGTAGGTTTCAATTAATTAAGCCGTTTTCTACTCTCGTGTGGTAATATTTCTCGTTTGGTTTCGTGCGTCGCGTGTGGTTCTATGTGGTGTTACTGGGGGATAGGAGGGGGATACATCCCCCTGTTGATGAGGCCTTTCCCCCAAGACCCCACCCCCCGCGTCGCAGAAGTTAGAGATTCGTTTTGTTCTGAATTTGATGGGCCTCTTCATAAATAATTCGTTTGGACGCCTATGAGATACAAAAATACCATCGTTAAGGTCAAAATACCCTGTATGTGCATGAGCGTCTAGCAGCTTAATATTTTAAAACTATTTTCTCATTGTGGAGGAGGTCCACCCCCTCATAAACCCTGCTCTGGCTCAGTTTAATGACCCTCGGATGGCGCTACGTGCCAAAGTACAACTCTGCCCTGTCGAGGGCGTTGTCCTGCCGTCGGAGAAATCTTAGCGCCACCACTGATGCCATAGGCCTACATGCTGAAGAAATGTTATACAAATTAATACAAGCAATGATTATGAATTTTCAAGTAATTTGGTTAAGTGGGATAGGATTGTATTTTTCATAAAACATTATTTTTTTTCTTTCAGATCTTTAACATTGCCAGGAATTACGCTAGAGGTAAGTTGATTTGTGATATATTTTGGGATGGGTTTAATGGAGGTCCTGGGTTTAAAAGCCCATTCCATTCCAGACTCCTGGATCCGCCACTGGGGTTCTTGGCTGCCACTGGCCCGTCCCACATAGGAATCTGTCAAGAAGTGTGGCCTTTCCGTCAGAGATATCGATCCCTTGTACGGAAATTTCCTTTCTTTAAGTGGCGGGGTTTTTGGTATCTGAGACGGAAAGGAGTAATTGTCCTTGAGAAGAAGGCCAATCTTCCTGATGGAAGTAAGTTTGGGCTAGAGGCACCCCAAAAGTGGTAAAGAATTTAGGGATTTGAAAGGCTAATTTAATAAATTTGAATGTTTCTCCACGATTTTTCCCTACATGATAGGATGGGGAAGCACTTTTTGACGACACTGCATCTCTTTCCCCGTCAGTCACTGCTCATTTGACCAAAATAGTTTTTTTTAACTTCGAGTTTTATGGTGTAATTAAGCTTAAAAGACGTATGAAAAGAGCTTTAAATGCCCCAAGTTAGCCCAACTACACAGAGAAACATATTCTTCCGGAGTCTAGAGTTCTTCAATACCAGTACATCGCAATTTTGGGGGACTTTAATGCACGTTTAGCTCCTTAAACGAATATCCAACAGAAGATGCAACCAACATCATAGAGTTGTAATATTATCGCCCGTTATCGTAAATCTGATACAGTAACTGGATCATTTTTGGATATTTTTTTAATACACATTTAACAGAATCATTACCAGATCAGAAGGATAAGGAGACTATAATCTCGAGGTTGTTTGTTTTTAATGTTGCAATCTAAATAGATCGGGACTTGAGCCTACAAATTCTGCATATTATTTAATAAATCATGTGACCCACCAAAGAGATCAACCTGATATTAGCAAAAAACAATTGGCGGTAATTTGTAGAAAGTACCAGAAAAATAAAAATTAATCTTCTGTCACCTTTCAAAAGCATTTATGATATTCTGAAGCGTGTTTCTGACTGTTTTATAAACACTATAAGCTAGGCCAATGCTCAAGAAGAGACAGGGACGTAGCCAGGATTTTGAAAGGGGGAGCCGTTATGCGAGGTACTTAAGACCCTGGAAGTAGCGCGATCTGAAGGTTTTTAGGACTGTTTTGAGATGCTGAAGTGAAAATTGCAATAATTGCATCATAAATAATATTATTAGTAACTAACAATAATTATAATTATAATAATTAATTAATAATAAATTAATAATTAATTAATAATAAATTAATAATTAATCAATAATTAATCAAAAATAATTAATAATAATTAATTAATAATTAATCAATTATTATTATTATATAATAATTGTGATCAACAAATCACAACTTAGCACAATTTTCTTCACTTTTTGATATAATGAATATTATTATCTATTATCACCATCGTCATAATTATCATCGTCATCATAATTATTATTATTACTAGTAGTAGTTAAAAGAAAACGTTATTGAGCTTGCAAAATGATTAAAACAAAACTGAACCATGGTACAATACCACATTTCTGTATCTGAGAAGATCTGCCTGGGATTTATGGATTTTTAGGATTTTAAAAAACCACATGCTTAGGCCTATATGTTATTATAGTAGGCCTATGTATAACGTGTGCTGATGCATATTTACATAGTTTAGAAGTATTCATTTTGAGTGATCCCATGAAAGAATTTTTATTAGCTAGCAAGAACAAGCTTTAAAATTTTAACACTGTGTACAAAGTGGGGATGGGGGAGCCGCGGCCCCGCATGCGTCTCTGAAAAGAGAGGATGTGAAGCTGGGAAGAACAGGAAGTTACGGCGAAGACTAAGACCATGTCTAAAGTTTGGTTTGTTAACTGTCGCTCTGTGTGCAATAAAACTCATATTGTATGTAAATTGGTACTTGAACCATTTTTGATATTATTATTTTGACGGAAACTTCCTTGCGTAGCAATAGCTCATCCCTCAGCATCATTGTAATGACTTGTGAATCGTTTTTTTTTTTCACATTATTTGAATATTTGCCTTACCATATTCTTCATAATGCTAAGGCAATTTATCGTCACCCGAGGATTAACAAGGTCTATGTGCAGTATTGAAAGTTTGAGAAAAAAAAAATATCAAAATTTCAGAATCAAATTACAACTATTCCATATTATATTAATTTTGGTATTTTGTGTTACATAATACATATAAAGGTTATGTGAATTGAGTCAGTTGTCATTTCTGACAGCGCATTTACATGGAATTCTGGGTAATTCTTTTTGCAGATAGACTTTTGTAACTCTAAACTTAACCAAAAAACAATAATGTTAAAAAGATCTATCTGCAATTTCATGTTAAAAAACGATAATTACATATTTTTCATGTGTACATTTTTTAATAACAACATAATACGAAAGACTCACATTCTAACACGGGTGTATTGATGCTTACAGTGGTCCATGAATCTTTAACTACCTACCGATTATATTAAAAATAACAGTATCCAAAATAAGATAACATACATAATATACCATGAGATGATAAAATGTCTATAAAACTTATTATATTTTTAAAATTGCTTGGATCACGCTTGCCTTTCTGAGTCATAACAGTTCCAGTACGCTTATGAAGACAAACTGTAATAAATTATTTATTGGCACTCTCTTTCAAATTTGAGGAACACTCTCACGCAGGAGAGGCTCGACCATACAACAGAACAAAAGTTAAAGACAACATATAAAAAAAAAGAGCAAATATTAATGAAAAATCAAAATGCAATTAAAATAATATTATTCTAAGTAAGTAACTAAAAATCATATAATAAGTAATATAATTAGACAAGCACATAATATAATAAATGTAATGTGCACCATCTTTTTGTTGATTATCAACAGGTTCAGTTTCAGGGAGAACTTACGCTTTAACGGGCAGATCTTCCTCAATAAAATGCGGAAATTCTTCCCCGAGAACAGGCAGAGCAACTACAAGGACAAGCGGTACTTCCTCACCTGCTTTACCTGCAAGAGTGAAAACCAAACATTTTTAAAATACCAAATTTTCTTTATGAACAATGTGTTTTTGTTTTGCCACAAGTTATGGCATCCTCCCAAATAATGATAAACTTACCAAGTAGTTCCATCTCAGGTGTGAGATGATGAACACTATTTTCTGCATCAATACTGCTTGCTTGGTTCTGTTCTATCAACTTTATCTTCATTTGGGATATAGTCTGAATAGTGTTGGATCATTTTCATAATTACTGCTGTCATCATCACTTTACCTGAATAAGTCAATATAAAAACTAATAATCCACTCTGCTAATATAACAATATAAACAGATAAAAAAAATGTATAGACATAGCCTCTGCTTAAAAAAATAATTAATACAAAAAACAAATAATACGTCACGATATCTTTGTTCTACCTTTATCTATATACTGCTCTGTTAGACTCTGTAATATATATGTTACTTAAATGAAAATATAATCTGAGTCTATTGAATTTGCTGTTCCAAACAATAATACATTAAAATGTACAGGTACTCAATCCTTTTACTTACAGGCTTTAAAAAAACAATGACTTTTTTATTTTAAGAGTAAAGGGTTAGGGTAGGTTACAAAAGCACATTAGCACATACAATTTGATGTATTTCGGAAATGAAATGCTAATTTTAGGAATGTTCTATACTTAAATACTCTAGGCCCAACTTATTATTTTTCTAGGCCTAGTGTATGCCTAGGCCTAGTTAGCTATGGAAAGCCTGTGAATTAGGCTACGGTCTCCCACATGGAACAACACTGCTTGCCGCTTTGGAACTGGAATAAAAAGTAAATCATTAAATTTACACAGATTTTGTCAATAATGTGCCAAAAAGACGAATACTATACATAGCATGAAGTGATTTAAAAACATTATTCTCATCACGATTGAGAGGAAAAAATGTGTCTTCGTTTTGTAGACACCCATATATCAGAGTCTATAAAACGGAGACCCTGATAATTTCACAAACTATAGTTCAAATAACCTCGTAATTGTGATTTCGTGACATCCAGGTGTATTATCATCAAAATAAAGGGGAAAAAAAGGGGTCTTCATTTTGTGTCTTCGTTTTAAAGACACCCATATAGGGTGTCTATAATTCGTACAATAAGATAATAGAGAATAATTGAAGGTCTTGGTTTTCAGGTCTTCGGTCTTCGTTTTGTATATAGGGGTGTCTATAAAACGAAGACCCTTGAAAATTTCACAAATGGACGCCAAGAACAATTCGTAAATTTGATTTTCTGACAGCTAGGTGTATTATTTTAATAAAAAAGTAAAATAGGTCTTCGTTTTTGGGTGTTCGGTGTTCGGTCTTCGTTTTATAGACACCCTACAATCTTAGTACGAACGGTATGAACGGACAAGGACGGGAATGGTGTTTCAGAACGTCAACCATGTTTAAAATTCGATCGCGTTCTACCCGTTCAAAAATAGGAATGCCATACTGCGAACATGGAACGAACGGGTCAAAACGAGCTGAACGTCGTGTAAACGGGGAAAAATAGGGGTACGATCCAACACAGATGCTGTTACGTTCCACCCCGTCCTACCCGTTCTCAGGCAGACTTAACTACATTCCATTACGTCTTCACTGCGTTCTAAGCCGTGTGAACCAGTTTATGTGTTTGTGATACGTACGTTGCTATTCAATTCTAAAAAGTTCTTGCTCAGTTTGTATTCAGATCTACTCCATTCTACTACATCGTCAGTACGTTCAGTCCGTTTTTAGTCAGATATACACTTTCTATTACATTGTCAGTACGTTCAATCATTTTTTAGTCAGTTTCTACTAAATTTCAACTACGTCTACCCCGTTTGCAGACAAATCAGTAAAGTTTTTGTTATAATAGTGCAGATTAATGATGCTCTCTCATTTGCATATCAACTCTCTGGCTGAATTGTTATTGTTATATTATTTTACCATGTTGTGGCATTGTTTTTAACCCCTTTTTTGCCCTGTTGGATCTGTGATTCTGCTTCATCATTTTCAGAAAGAGGTTATGATGGTGCCTCACTCCCTAGAGCTTCCTCCTCTTTTTCTTTATCAGCAGCAGGAGAAGATGGGCCAGCATCGTCATCAGCAGGAAAATCATACTATGTATTTCTTTGAGGTTCCTCTCCCTTGCCTCTTCTGAGTACTGCCCCCTCCCCCCCCCCTCGGGGAGAAAAAGCACAATTCGTCGGGGAAAAAAATATTATATGTATTTTTTACATATTAGTAGACTCTAAGATTTATTAAATAAGCCTTTGAAACCCCTAAATTGTCGAAATTTTCGAGGGTTGCCAAGGTGCGAGCCAGCGAGACATGCAGCGAGGCATGCAATTCGTGTGAGCCATGACGGTAATTCCTGCGGGACTTGTACCAACAGTACGAGTCATGTGAGGCACACAAAAACCCACGCTTCTTCTTAACACTTGTACAATTTATAAAACAATCATAATAATGAATGAATTTACTAACTTTAACATAATTTAAAATGTTGAAAAGACAATTTCAAGCTTTCATTGTTTTCATATGAGACCTTCCTCCTTTCAACTCGGCTAGACCTACCTAGGCTAGGCATAGTAGGCTAGTAGTAGGTATAATGTAAGGCAAATAAGCCTAGGCCCAGTACAGTTTTTGTGGCTACTGAAAGTAGCTACTATGCCATCGAATGGTTTGCCGAGGTAAGTGACTGAATCTCGGTACCAGTCGTCACCTTTGATCACGAGCCGACTACCAATCAACGCTCACTATAAATTCTTGCGAATATTTCCAAGAAAATACGAAAGCTTACGAATGCAGAATGTTACGTTACAAAAATTACTGGACACTCAGCGGATCCTTTTTAGTTTTATGTTATGTTAGGTACCTGCCTCCACGTTTTTTTTTTTTTTTTTTTTTTTTTATGTGGGATGACAAACTAAAGTAAGTTCTTTGTAGGTAGACCATGTTTGATTTCAGTAAATTTGACAATTTTAGGCCTAGGTGAGCTACTGATTTCCATGTGTTACTATTAGGTAGTATTTTTACTAAATGAAAATTTGTTTTGACGTTTCATTTCGAGTCTTTTTCCGTGCAGTCGAGACGCAGAGTTCCGTGACCCCGAAATTATCACAATCTCGAAATTTCAATCGCCGCCATTACGAGCGACCATCGAGAGAAAAAAAGTTCCGAATTTACTGGTAAAATTAAGAGCTTCTAATAACGACTGACGGAGCCAATTGTTTATAGAAATAATAGTTAAGCAATTTTACCTTAGTAGATTGTGAAATTTATATCAGATTTAGCCCAGCCATTTAAAAGCTTGTAGCAATCCTAGCGTAGGCTGGAATCCGACTAGCGTAGTGCTAAGCAACCCCAGGCGAAACAAAATTAATTCCACTCTGAAAACATCATGAACAGCCACCGTTTATACATATGTATGATGTAAATATATATGCCAAAGATATTGAACGAAGGGATTTGTTATCTGCTCTTGAAGAAAAAAATGGCTGGCTACGTTCTGCGACGGCGAATGAATTTTCGAAAAGCAGCCATTTTCGATGCGAGAAATGACGTCATAGCAATAGTCTTACAGTGCCAGACAGCACGAAATGACGTCACTGCAATAGGCTTATAGTACCAGATGGCGTAAAATGACGTCACAGCAAAAGCCTAGAATTCAGTTCTTCAGTATTCCATATAGATTTATAAACGTGCAATAAGTTATATTCACATTTTTAAGAGTACAATACTGTACTTCCATTCTACTGTGTAATTTTAATTTTTTAAAAAGCTGATTTGTTCCACTGATACACTCACAATTATTCTGAATTCTTATTAAACTCCTTGACATTAATTTGTAGTCTTCCATTATTATTCATCATCACCAAAATACTGTCGAATCACAAGTTATCATCGTAATTCACCCTTAACATCATCAAATCTCGCATATTCATAGACAAACAATTAAATAATGAAAATGTACAACAATGTTAAAATTATAATTTATTTCAAAAAACAAATGCACGCTGATATACTTTATAAATATAAATTTTAAATATATGAGATAACAATATATATATATAATGATCTACAGTATTGTTTTTAAGAAATTGGTTAAAAACGGCGTAACTAAATAATGACAACTGTGAGGCCATAATTGTTTTTACGTTTCATTCTTTATTTGAACATTGTGTCAAAAAATTATTCGAACATTGTTCAAATATTGAACGAAATGTAGGATCAATTGTGGCCTCACGGTTTCTCTAATTTCATTTATTCAGTAGTCTTTGGTATGTTTCAACAAAAGGTGTAATATATTAAATTGAAAAAATATTAAATATATATAGCAGTATATATATATATATATATATATATATATATATATATATATATATATATATAAATATACAGTATATTCATACATAAACAATATATCTATATATATATATATATATATATATATATATAGGTCTATATTACACACACATACTATATATATATATATATAGGCCTATACATATATGTATATATATAATGCATATATATAGGCTCTATATATATATATGTATATATATATATATATATATATATATTTATATACATATATATATATATTATAATATATATATATATATATAATATAACCTACCTTTCTTTAATGATTTATATATATATAATATATATATATTATGATATATGGTATATAACAAACAACATACCGTAATGCAAGTTTAAACAGTAACAAGTCATCTTTGGTTTTTATAAACCTAATTAAATTTAGTTAATGGCCTAAAAACATAAACACATACTGTAGATTGTGTAATTACAGTGAGGAAAAAAGCTATCAATAAATATAATGAAGTGGCAAGTACAGTAAACTTTCAAGGTTTATAGTTTAACATAAAATTAACAAATTAAACGCTTATTTACAATACACAAAAATAAAGCACCACAAATAATCTATTCAGTAGGCACATGCATTGCCGACAACTGCAACTGTTCACTTTGAAATTGAGGTACTGTAGTATTATCCTGAGAAGCACTTCTTTCGAAAACCTGAAAAATACTAACAAAAAAGATAACAGTATACATTGCTTAAATACCTGTATGTAAAAAAAAAAATCATTAACTAAAAATATACCTGATAAGCACATTTTCTGGGATATTTGCAACTAATGGAATCAAAATACCAAGCACAATTATAATATGCATTAGAATGCAATGTACACAAGGAAACATTATCATTAATATTTGATTCAAGCCTATACCCACAACACTGATACCATTGTGCATGTTGCAATATCTGAAGTCGAAATAGTGGATGTGATGCTGCAAATATGACTAGCAGTTTTACTTTTACTTTGTCTTAAAAAAGATTTCTTACAGGCATTGCAATATGCAATCGATGTCAGTTATTTTATTTTCAGACTTAATTTTAGGAGCCTTGATATTATTACTAGCCTAGTTTTATACTAAAAAACCCCCCAAAAAACGTGTACTTCCTTTATTATGTTCAGTGCAGTTCATCTTGTAAGCTTGGAGTTGTCATGTTGGGAAAGCGATGAGCAGGCCTAGCTATCCCCATCTAGCTGTAAGACTAAGCACGACGAAGGTAGCCTAGGCCCTTACTTAGTAGGCCTGAGTGAGAGGAGGCTGGTTTGGATGGCAGGTCATCTCACGAAGATCGACATCCAATCTTAAAAAAAAAACTTTATATATTCTTAAATACAATCTGGCCATACAATCTATGCCTAGTTAATTTCTAAATTAATCGTCTGTAACCTACACATTGACTGATATATCTACACCACTAGGCCAAGCCTAGGCCTACGCAACACCGATCGGCCTACCGAGACCGAATTTTTTAAAGCAATATTAAGCCCTACATAATCCTATATTTTTACAAAATATGCGTTAAAATAAAAATAGAATTAAATAATAAATATTAGAGACTGATAAAAACTTAATATTTTAGTCTACAAGCTTCTGATTGCCTTCTATTAATCTGTAAGCACACGGGCCCTATTAACGCTATGGTTAAGAAGTACAAAACAAAGATGACGACGGCCCGAAAATGTAGCTGCTAAATTTACACTATTTCATTATCTTTCTTATGGGTGAACAGAACCCAAATTTTCACAAAATATAGATTAATTATTTGTTATAAACATATCAAAGGTTCATAAAAATTGGCTGGTGAAGAAAAAATCTGATAAAAACTTTAAAATCTGATAAAAACTTAATATTTTAGTCTACAAGCTTCTGATTGCCTTCTATTAATCTGTAAGCACACGGGCCCTATTAACGCTATGGTTAAGAAGTACAAAACAAAGATGGCGACGGCCCGAAAATGTAGCTGCTAAATTTACACTATTTCAACATCTTTCTTATGGGTGAACAGAACCCAAAATTTCACAAAATATAGATTAATTATTTGTTATAAACATATCAAAGGTTCATAAAAATTGGCTGGTGAAGAAAAAATCGGCCCGATTCGTTGTAAACCAAAACAAACCGAAAACAAAACTGACAACACGTCCGCTCGTCTTTGCAGCGATTTCGAAAAAGGGACGCCAATTTAAATCTCCGCCATTTTATACAACAATTTTTCGACGGGAAGGTTCTTCTATATTTGGCAAAACCTTTACTATATTTGGAAACTCAGTTAGGATCCTGATTGGATGAAATTTTACTGGATTTTGTGAACCACTTCCGTGCAAAAATTCATCGCGTGTCATCGCTATTCCTACTTCCTGGTATGAATTTGGCGCATGCGCAGGGTAAAATCTGCGATTTAACGGTCATTTGAGCTATCTGCGTCTCACTTTTCACAATCACTTTATTGAACAACGCTTTTTGATCAGCGGCAACACGTCATATGACGGTGCGTTCTATTAACTATATATAGACAACATACATAGTAATAACACTTAACTAAACAAAATGATAACAAAATATAATACAGTTTGAATACTTGAAAGTAGGAAAACTCAGTACTAAATTAAATAAGCAATTAGATTGATACTATCAATCCAGT
>NW_022748377.1:6861-14683 GCF_011630105.1 Anneissia japonica | reverse complement strand
CTGTATGGTTCGTAGGCGGGAAGATTTCTTAAGTCCGACCAATCAAAATGAAGGCCATTGCTTAAGCCAGATTGGAAGCCTAATTAGCATACATCACCCTATATAAATGTATACGAGACTGACTGTATGCATTGCATTTGACGTTAGATGATTCCGGAGGCAATGTTGGTAACTCAGCAATGTGTTAAAAATTGAATTGCATATAGCATTATGTGAATATATTATTTTTAAACGTTTCTTAAACTATAGTTCAGAGAATTAAATATACATTTTTATCTTCAAGTGCTAAAGTGCTTTTAAAGTAGACTTACAAGGCTTTATTAATTTATTTTATTGAATTCCAATTCTGTGAATTTACAACTCAAGTGTGTCAACCCACTTTGCCTAGTATTATTATCTCCCTGTAAGAAGAACATATACAGTATTGAGTGATAAATAATTTACCTTGGCTCTTTGTTGATATACTCTATCATACACCTATGACTGTATTAAGCCTGTCTCTTATACACATCTAGATGTGTATAAGAGACAGGACCAACGCATTGTGGATGGTACGTTCCATGACATAACGTACATTCAATTGGTTTTCCTTTAAAAAGTTTAATTGTGCAGTTATCAAGGCAATGTACCGGATTATTAGTAACTGAGCTAGATTGTGAAGACGGTGATCTGGTCGGTGAATTCGCCATAATTCAATGGGAATAGTCCAAATTCACAGTAAAGTAAAGTTCAAAACTAATAAATGCAAAATGTTGAAAATAATAATTCAATTAGACTCCAATTGGCTTGGTATTAAAAACAATGCTGGCTAGCTGTAGGTGTCCTTTGTATGCTTAATGAATAGGCCTGTTTGGGTGCTTCTTTGTCCTACACAACCATGCGTGACCTAGGCCTTGATTCTGAATTGTACAGGCTAGCTTTCTACTCCAAATTTCACAAAAAGTAGAAATGATACTTAAAAAGTCTGATACTTGATTAAATCAGCTATTATTACACTTGCTAATAATATATAACATACCTTGAATATTCAACACATAACTGTGTTTTAAAGGAAAACAGTAACACAATTTTTCGACGCGCGCGAACCAGTCTCTTTCCAAAACGCTCACCGACTGCGTGAGAGTCCGTTTTATAACTAGCTAGGTCTAGTATGCTGATTTATCATTGGCCCGCCTGTGGAGAGACAATTTTTCTCGTGTGTCGTCGACTTATGTCCACACGCACGGCGTAAGGTTGGCTTAAGCATGGCGTAGCGTACGTCTGTGTGTGAACTAGGCAGTGGCGTTGTTAAAGCCACTCACTACGCCACGTCCTTGGCGTTATTACCAAGCTTTCGTACCGTGCTATTTACAGGCCGCCAGATGGAAGTTTCAAAATTCCTTGATGATGAGAGCTAGATTCGCTTCTTCTTTGACTGCTAATGAATTTTTCTCACGAATTACTTTAGCAGGCGATGTTAATATAAAAATAGACAACCGTTTAAATAATTACACAACTCGGATTGTTATTATCTTCATCTTGTTCAATCAGAATCAGAATCACTTTATTATCTCAAAAAGAAGTAATTATCACCCGATTCTGCAATTAGTTAGTACGGTACATAAGTAATTGTTAACTTGTGAGAAGTAATGCAATTGACTATCTGTTAACTTTCGTCTTTGATCATTAATGATCTGCGTTAGCAAGTAACCACTTCACTAACATTTTCTCTAGTACTAAAGGATAGGCATACCGAGAGGGCGCTACTCACTACTCCAATAATAGATTTTTAATGTTGGAAACAAATCTTTATTATTAATTAAATAAAATATTTGTATAAAATTAAAATATAGTGTTAACAATTTTATAAATATATACTGCTTTTCTGTGTATTTTTAAAACCCCAACAAATGGAAGATTTACTATTGTGTAAGGACAAGACCTGGGCCTAGCGATACAGTAGTACACGATAGCATCATAGAGTATGGACGTGCATTTGTGTATTTCAAAATTAAGAAAATATATAAAACTACAGTATACAGGTAAGCCTAGAATGTTTTTTTTCAAAAATTCTATCAAAAAGGAGGGTGCTTTGTCAGACTCTATCCAGCCTACTAGCTTAGGCCTCTACAGGCCTGGTCTAGGCTTCGTATTAGGACAGCATGACCCGCTAGGCTAGACCCTAGCTAGGCCTACATTGGGACATACTGTAGGACATAGGCCTGAGGAGGCTCAAGTTAGGCCTGCATAAGTAGTAGGGTCGAGGAATAGAGTTATAAATATGTAGGTGCCTAGGTACTGCCCCGTCAGGCCTGGATAAGTCCGGCCCTATCCAAATTGCGATTGAACATGCAAATGTTACAGACGTAGGCCCTAGTCTGGGTCTCTATGTCTCCAGCCTGCTACAGTAATCCTGGCATATTGGCAGGGTAGGGTCCTTTCTTTTGGGGCTGAGGTGATTTGTTACTGTAGCGTCAAGTAATTGTTTCACCACCAATTAGCTCATTTTTGTTGAGAAATGACCCGGTAAAAATGACAAAATAGTCTACTTATTTTAAAATAGCAAACATATTTTAAGGCTTTGTAGCTTCTACGATGATTGATGTGAACAGTTTAGTAAATAGATTTATATAAAGCACTTCACACCAAAATGGTATTTAAAGCACTCAAGGTGTGGACGGCTCTTACTCTATGTAACTTGCTTCTCCCCTAAGGGTCTCTACGTGTCTGAGCTATCAGGTAAACCGGTATCAGCGACACTCTTCAGTAGGAGCTACATTGAACAATATGCCAGGGTAAACTCCCTACTCGTCTCGAAGTTAATTACACTCGACCTACGGTTTATAGTCCTTATTCGTGAAGAACTGTTTCACAACCAGAACCTAGGCGTACGTCCCATTCTAACCAATCCGATATTATAACTGTACACAGACGTTCCCCACCCTTAACCGGTCGGTTATCCAACTCACCATATAGGCCATGCCTTCTGTAGTTGTTTTCTTAAAAATTAAAAAAATGTACTATTTTTTAAATGAGTATTATACGGTATTGTAAATTATAATTAATTTTATTATACTGTATAGTATGTATATTGCATTTACAAACTAAATTCATAATACTTTTTATGGCTTAGCCATAGTATATCGTTGACAAACGAAACACCGCCAGATAGCATTAGTACAGTAGGCAGGCCAAGAAACAAAGAGAGTGAGGGAGAGTATTTTTGAGGAATATTTGTATTTAAAATATAATTTGTTGTTTTTGATTTTTTTCTTAAGAAATTTATGGAACAGTCACAAAATACAAACCTTTACAAGATTCGCATCTACAG
This sequence comes from Anneissia japonica, assembly GCF_011630105.1. Taxonomy (NCBI): domain Eukaryota; kingdom Metazoa; phylum Echinodermata; class Crinoidea; order Comatulida; family Comatulidae; genus Anneissia; species Anneissia japonica. The sequence goes on along the minus strand of NW_022748377.1, from coordinate 11,373 downwards.
AGCTGTACTGACATTATAAGTGAGAGGTTTAGAATACAACTCAAATACAGACAAAGCGCATAAAGACCTTCCATCAACGCTGTCTTGGAACGCTGTTGTGTTAAAAAATATTGATGTTCTCAAGACTGGCAAATACTACTGATTTGTGTTGCATAACATCTGTGAGACTCCATTGGTCTAGACTTGTTTTGAGAATTCAATATATTGGACCTACTAATTAATATCTTTTGAGATGGACTCTTACCTACTGTACTCATTCTACTTTAATGGCAGAAGATCACAGTGCAGATTAAAAACAAAAGAATTTTGGTTCAAAGTTGCTAACCAGGATGTTTAATTACTGAAAATTGATCAGAACATGCTACTGTATTAACCGAAAAACACTGAGGATTCTGAGACTTGATCAACCTGATATCGACAACCAGTCACCTTAAATGAAAAGACTACTGAAAGTAAGTAATACGCCAAAGTAGTAATCAGTTTTATAAAACATCCAAAATCATTTCTGAGGGTATTCAAACAGTACTTTACATTTTGTTCATTCCTCATACTGTACAGTACATACACCATTGATACAGTAACTTCATGCATATAACTATATATTTTTTTCTCTTTTGGTAAACTAATTGAGGCTTAATGCACCTTATCTGATGCTGCGGTTCAACTATCTTGAAAAATATCAGGCCAATGAAACAGTTAACTATTGGGTCCTACAGTACTTATTTAAATTTTAACTAGATTTGAACTCGTCACTAAAGACGAGTTTGGTGATCCGCCGTACTTTGACCCTTATAAAGCGCGCGCGGTGCTGATTGAAAAGTTTCATAATATAATAATAATAATAATAATAATATGCTAAAATATTCTGTACAACTAGTTTTTTAGAAGATGAAGGGGTTCAGCAAAACATTTATTTTGACCATGATGACGTCATCAAAATGTAAAAATTGTCACCCATATGAAAGAGAATTGTTGGAAAGGATCGACCAAGGATAAGCGAGATATGCTCAAATGCGTATTTTTGAAATGACGTCATCAATAAAATTCAGTTTCACTGATTTCAGATGGCAATATGATGACGTCACAATGTCCGATCAGCCATTTTGATCTATAAAATCATATTTACAACTTATATGCTTTCAGAATATGTAATAAAAATTGGGGGTCACCTTTCATCCTAAGGAGCTATAATTGATTAAAAATAGGCCTGATATTTCGGTACTTGACATTTAACCTTGGCCTAAAGTTTATGCCCACTCAGTATGATTTAGAAATGACAATTGGTTACGATGATATGATCGATAATGTAAAACATGTAATATTGCGCGAAGATGACGTCACGCATGACGGAGCACATTAACAGGTCACATTGACTAGTGCGGGCCAAGCCAAAATGTTCGTTGAAGCGAGCATGTGCGTAACGTGTGCCGATTTTGAGATATTGTGCGAACAAGAAATGGGGAGAAAGGAAGAAGAATAAAAAAAAAAGATGATCCTGACAATAACAAGAGGTGATCCGCTCGAGAAGCGGATCACCAAAAACCATGTGTCTTCCTGACGTTTTAAAATATATACCCAGACATCCAGCTATAGATAAATTTGCTATATATTAATCAATGGAAAAAGAGTATTGAAAACAAATTTCTAGGGCAATATAATATCTGGCTGTCCCAGGAAAAAACAACATAATTTCTTTTATATTCTTGTTAACTTAGTTTGTTTTTTTTCTTGGAAAGATTGCATCCCTTATGTCAATTCTTTAATATTACTGTAAATGTAGTCATACATCTACAAATAAAATGTTGTTTTCATGATTTTTTCATTTCCTATTTCATAATTTCGAAGATGATACTGTATTATAAATTAAATTTAATCATTTTAAACATTGGTCAAAATTTTATAATAATAGGGACCATGTAAAACAATATGATAATTTGCATTGTAACTTTACAAAAACATAACTAAATCTATTTCTTCTCTACAGACAATGTATTGTATATTGTATTCAAACCACTCGGGAAAAGATAATAGGGACCATGTAAAACAATGGGATAATTTATTTGTAACTTTACAAAAACATAACTGAATCTATTTCTAAAAATATATTGTGTATATTGTATGCAAGCAGTCAAATTGGAATTAAATCCACACTTTTTATGCCTAATAACCTAAGAACTTTTTCAATTATTCTACAGTTGCTGAATACACTCACCACACACACACAAAAGAACTGTCCTGTCTTTCATACAATTCATTATCCTACATACAGTATGTATAATCTAAAAAATATTGAGCATAGAAAAATCCAAGAAACATTTTACATTACATTTCACAATCGATTCTCACCGTAACTTTGAACCTGTCTGGTTAAATAATTATAAAAATGGATGACTAAATAAATGAATGATAAACTGAATAAATAAACAAACAAAATGTCATAAGTATGCAACAATCTTTTTACTCCTGTATAATGATACATATTTATTTTTTCTTTAAGCTTTAGATGTTTTGAAACCAAGCCTTGTATTGTGAGATGAAATTTTTGTTTGACCTAAACCTGCAATTTAAAGTACAAACCTAGCATTAAATATTTTCTACTTTATAGTGTTTAATTTAATTGCTGTGCAAGGAGAATGAAGTATACATATTACATACTGTGCAAATCTTAAAAATTGCTCAGGAAAAATGTTCTGTTGCCCTCATAGAATTAACTACTTTAATTATAGTAAAATTACATGCAGCACTTTATAGGCTAACAAATATTTACCACCCCTATTTCATGATGTTACTGTAATTATAAAATCTATGCAATTAATTATAAAGTGTCAGTATTTTATTTATTTAAGTTACCTAACCATCTTATATCTCTGATCATGAATTAATATGTTTTAAAAAAAGGGGAAAGTCATTGGTAGTACCATGTTTATTGCTGTGGAGTTGAATAACTTGGTGGTTAAGTTAAGTGAATTTCTACACTAATAATTATGTGTTCACTTAGGTGTGTTAAAGTGAAAAATATCGTCGCAACCAACGTTTTGGTTTTATATTCCTTAAAACAAGGTGGGATTTTAATGATATTGTATGTACAGTAGTGAAAAGTGTGAAATGTTAATATAATACAAAAAACATACACATAATAAGTAGTACAGTACTTTGAAATTTTCAATACAAGAGCATCACTCAAGACAAGTAACATAATTAAATTTCTTCCAGAAGCTTCATACTGCATATCACTGAATGAATGCACTGTATAGTAATGAAAGTTTGTGGAATTTACAGTTTGTCATTTTAAATGACCAACCAATGTTTTACATTTTTTAGTATTGTTCACATTTTATGCTAAATTGTCTGTATATTAGTAGAAATATATTGTAATTATTTTATTGTAATTATATTATTGTAATTTGTATTATAACGCATATTATGTTTCCCCAGTCAGAGACAAGAAGCTCACCACAATTTTGTTTTCCATGTTTTAAATCTTATTCTGTGGACAGATCTTTTGTTATATACATTTTTCAATTATTTGTATTGATAAATTTTATTAATATTATTGTTTTGTTATTAATAATATTATGGTGTAAATGATATTTAGTATAGTAGCAATTAAATAAAACAGTCTTTTCAGGTTTTGCTTAATAATTTTATCTTTAGTAATGTGCATTCGAACAAAAAAAAAAACCTAACCTTTGTTTTACTGTACTAATACAGGTTATGTATAAAATCCTACTACTGTACAATGTTTCTTCAGTGCAATATTCAGCTGATCATCATAAAGGCTTTTTAAAGTTACCTTTCTATATTAGTGACACATCTCTGTATCAAATTAAATTCTCAATGTTCTTGATGCTTAATTTTACTTTAAGAATCACTGAGGTTAAAAATAAGTTGCAAACTAAACTTAAGGTATTAATTGTAGTTGTTTTCTTATAATTTCTAGTGCAAGAAATATACAGTATATTTTTTATTAACAGTCGACTTCAGTGAATTTGATAAAACTTCAGTATATTAACTTTGTAGTTTCAACACTTGACATTCATTTGTATAAATATGTTATTATAATATTATATAATTGTGACTGCAAAAGCAATAAATATTAATCTGAGATCTACCCAGTACAAAATGGATATTTTTTTGTCATTTTAACGTTATGATTTATCATTACCATAAGCATCATTTAAAGTCTGTTATTTATCTAAATTTATACATACATACTTGAATACATATTTACATACATACTATGTACAGACACACATTATGATAATATTATACAATATACTATTTATATTATACATACTTTTATAGCCATAACCATAGGATAAAACCCTGAATGTCAAGCCAGATGATGCCTTATTAGCAATAAAATTTAACAAAAAAATATGTTTAAGAGTTAGGAAATAGATATGATTGTGAGATGTGATTGTCATACCGCCAGACAACGAGGGCTCTGTTCCAGTTTACACATAATAATAATAATAATAATAATAATAATATAAAATTTATATAAATATT
>NW_022748377.1:2500-6797 GCF_011630105.1 Anneissia japonica | reverse complement strand
ACTCGGTGTGTATGTGGGTGTGGGAGTGGGGAAGCATATGTTTACTCCTATTATGAGCAAGCGAAACGTTTATTGTGGTTACAACCTAGAAGGCCTATGCAACAAAAAACAGTTGGATGAAGCAGTATAATATTACAGCACAGAGGATACAGAAATCACAGTGGAGCGACAGAACAGAACTGTGACATTTTCACCTTACATTTTCTAATCAACAGTATGTATTATTATTTATTCTCCTGTTAGCCTAATCAACAATTTGTTACCATCAAAAAATATTTTTATTTAATTCCCACGATATACGATTTCCGAAATTAATTTGCCCTTGTGTGCCCTTGGTCAAGGAATAATTAAAAAAATAACCTGTTTTCGTATACCTCATGCTTTCATAAGGTATGCTAAATAAATTGGTTATATGCCATTACTATCGACATGTACAATTGCGGCTGAAACTTCTAGAAGGTCTATTATGATTTTGGTTAGCGGTCCGATTAGATAAGAGGGCAAATGTTGTGCATGTTATGCTACAGCATTTTGTCGTTGTTTTGGCCGTTTAATTTTATTAGACCAACCTCAAACCGTAGCCCCGGTGTACTGGTCCATTAAGTCCCCTGTTGTTAAATGGATATGCCACGTAGGACAGTGATTAAGTTCACTTATTGGCATATCCTTGGCCCTCTTGCCTAAAGAAATGAAATTAAATGAAATGAAAAGCAGTATATATTTATAAAATTGTTAACACTATATTTTAATTTTATACAAATATTTTATTTAATTAATAATAAGATTTGTTTGCAACACTAAAAATCCATTATTGGAGTAGTGGGTTACGCCCTCCGGGTATGCCTATCCTTTACTACTAGAGAAAAGGTTAGTGAAGTGGTTACTTACTAACGCAGATCATTAATGATCAATGACGAAAGTTAACAGATAGTCAATTGCATTACTTCTCACAAGTTAACAATTACTTATGTACTAACTAATTGCAGAATCGGGTGAAAAAATTTGCTCGATAAAACCTTACTCTAAAATACATTAATACAATATAAATACAATACAAAAGTATATCACAAATTCAAAACATCATATTTCAAAAACGTAAAACATTAAAAAATAGAACATAAAAAAAAAGAATTAAACATACATTAGAATTCATACATAATACATTCATAATAAAAATAATAATATCCAAAACGATAGTACATTGTACAAAACCTTAGATTTTAAAAATGGAAACACAAAATACAAACATCAAAAATTGGGAAATTGAAAGCTGCATAAATGCATAATAACACTTTCAAACGTAGTTGATCTACCTACTCACAGAGATGGGCACTCGATTGACATCAGTATCAAGTTTTTTCAGTCATGGATACTATTTTCTCTGATCAATTTGTGATCTCAAAGTGTTTCCGATTACCAGATTACTAAGAGAGAAGTTGTGGTCGGTGTGATCTAGAGACGAAATTTTCGGAGAATCAATTTGGAAGCCTTCGTCATAACCTCAGACTGCTTTTGCCAGCCATTGATGTCGTTTAGCGGGTGGATCCTAACGCATCGTATAGTATGATCAGTAACTCACTCAGAATCTAAAGCCACCAAACCATTCCAACCTTGGATTAATAATGAAATTCTTGTTCCCTGCAGTGAGCACCGTGTAGCTGCAAAGCGATTCAGGAACATAGTCTTTAATGTTCATCGTGATAGTTATGACCGTGAAGTTAATCGAATCAACAAGCTTGTTATTACTGCCAAGGAGGATTATTTTTTCTGGTAGAATAACATCGGCAGAAGCATATCAGCGAGAACACTTGACGATCTTATTTCCAGTACTTCTCAGTCTGTTTCTCTGCCTGAATAGTTGTCCCACCAAGAGATTTCTGATATTTTTTTGCAATTATAATATTATCGAAATTAGATCTGGTCTAGGTAATGCAGTTAATATTGAGGTTGTTAATGGTGTTCAGCTTAAGCAATATCTCACGAAACCTTGTAACTTTTCAGAATCTGATCAAACATCTGTTGATGAAATAACAGATCTTATTTGTGCTGAGTCACCGACGGCATTTATTCTATATCTTTACATTTCTCCGTTTTGAAACCAAGTTTGCCTACCAATGTTCCTTATCTAGAAGTAATTGTTAATTATGTTTTTGCTACTGGTAATTTTCCTTCATGTCTTAAACATGCTGTAGTCGTTCCTTTGTTGAAGAAAACTAGCGTCCTTTTGTGTGCAAGCTTATTGAAAGGATAATGGTGACTATGTTAAATAAGTATCGGTCTACAAAAAATCTCTCCTCTATTCAGTATGCTTATAGAAAAAGCAGAGTGTTGAAATGTCTCAGCATTCTATTACTGTGTGTGTTTAGGTCAATTGATGTAGGTAAAGGCACAGCAGTTGTATTATTAGATTATTCATCGGCATTCGAAACTGATGACGAACGAGTTAGATGTTCTGGGATAGACGATAATGCATATCGGCTTCAGCTGTTGTGTTATTTACAGTCACGTCGCTCTTCAGTTAGTGTTGGCTCCTGTTTTTGCTATACTTCTTTCTCGCACGTGTTATTTTTCTTTCGAAAATTTTCTATTTCTTTGCTGATGACAGCTTTGGAAGGAAGTATATCTTGATTATGATAACATCAGGTAGACTATTACCTTGTTTGAATCCTGTTTAACAGCAATTTTTGTGTGGTCCAGACTCAGGAAACTTAAACTTAAATCTTGTAAGACTGAACATACTGTTATTTCTCCTAAGAGTCGATCTTTGTTGCTTCTAATATTAAAATTAAACTGCAATGGTACAAATCGAAGCTCCTCTAATGATGTTCAAAATCGTGGAGTCACTTTTTGACAAGCTGGGAGGGCTACAGCCCATCAACAATTCGTCGGGGAGGGAAAAAATTCGATTAACTCTAAAATCGATTAAATATGCCTTTAAAACCCCTAAATTTTCATACTTTTGGGGCCTCGCCCCCTTGACCATATTCGGAAGATTTTTTAGCAACGCCCAGTTATGTCTCTTGTTTACTCACTGAGACAAATGAACAACAAAACCACATCTAAGTACTCCAAACCGATTATCTTTATTATCCACCATATTCAACAACAACCACAACAAACTCGAAATTTCTCTGCCCATACAATAATAGAGGGCGCTACAACTTTGAGTACATCCCTCCTTTTTTCAGATTGCTCTTTCCAACAATAGCATAACAAACAATTAAAAAATTAACTCAAAACCGTTAAACCTTTTACAAGCATATACAGCAAGTCTTTGAAACAAACTGTAAATAGTATAACAAACCTATATGCTTTAATATTGCAAATTATGTTATTACAATAAACCTTTTATTTTTCGTTTTTATTTCGTTATCTACTTCACAATGTTCTAATGATAGTTAACATAATAACCAACTATTATATATTTGTGTGTATGATTTTTTTTCTTTTTTAACCAACAATCACGTCGACTACTTTTGAACAACATCTTTACAAACTATTATAACACAACATTATTAATCACTACTACTACTTTTGAAATCTTTACAAATCTAGCTTATCCTGTTTCTTCCTAATACGCAGAGGATACCTCCTTTGCGGTTCTGGACTTTGTGTCTCATTAGTTGTTGGACACTCCTCATGCACAGTTTCTATTACGTCATCGAGTGCCTTATCCTCAACTATGACGTCATCTGTTCGTGGTCTACTACCATAAAACGTCTTCACAATAATATTGTATATTAATGTAATATTTTGTTTCCGACGCCTGTTTGCATCATTCCGATCACTTATAGTGACTTGATTACCATATCTAGAAACTATGTCATGCACTTTAGGTTTAAACTTTGTCCAGAACTTGTCTCTCGCTTCCTAGCGAAGAACACAATCTCCTGGTCTAACATCGCCAGGACGTGCGTTACGTTTTACGTCCGCATACTGGTTTGATTTCCACTTCATCAACTAATCTCTATTTTTAACCTCCTCGTCTACCATCACTCTAATTCGGGTAACTTGGTCCTTAAGGCCCTACCCATTAGCAAGTCAGCAGGTTTCTTGCCTGTTGAAGGATGAGGAGTCGTTCTATACACAGCTAAATATCGTGTAAGCTCTCGTTTCCAATCTTTCTTCATAGTATGCGCTATCTTAAGTCGCTTCAAAATTGATTTATTTGACGTTCAACCTTTCCATTTGCTTTTGCCCATTTCAGTGTCACCTTCTGATGCTTAATTCCATTGACCTCTACGAAGTCTCTAAACTCTCCTGATATGAATTGTGGGCCATTGTCATTGGACTTCTA
>NW_022748376.1:0-683 GCF_011630105.1 Anneissia japonica | reverse complement strand
GCTGTGGTGTTGCATCGTTTTGTACCTTTTTAAGTAGGTATTTGCACCTTTTTTTTTAACAGTGTGGGTCGATCTCAGAGCCATTTCGGATAATACCTTGCACGGAACGGGTAGAAAAATAGATGCAGATTCCGGCGGGTTGAAATTGCAATTGACGCGAGACGCAGAGACGGCAGCGCCGCTAGATTGCTACGTCTTTATCGTCGCAGACGCCCAACTAAACATACGAGGAAACAGACTCGTCGGAGTAAACTATTAACGCCGATATATAAAAAATGTTTCCCAAAGAGGCACACTGCGCTCTAATAGTCGGAGCGACAAATTGCGGCAAGACTGTTTATGCGTTAAATTTGCTCGAGACGGAATACAAGGATTACTTTAAAAACATTGTATTTATCTGTCCGACGTTTAACGTCAACTCGAGTTATAGACGCGCGTGGATAGAGCGAGACGAAAATGTCTTTTCGATCGACCCCGGCGAGTCTTTGGACGATTGTACGATTGCAAGTTTAACGACGGTACCGAGACGCTATTCGTGATCGACGATTGCAGCGCCAACAAAGACATGAAGAGAAAGCAGCAGACGTTGTCGATGCTCGCCTTTTCCGGTCGGCACCACAAGAAATCCGTTTGGATTCTTACCCAAAAGTACAATTCTATTCTCAAAGATTTTAGAGAACAGG
>NW_022748375.1:0-1908 GCF_011630105.1 Anneissia japonica | reverse complement strand
TGATGGTGGATAATGAAGAGCAAACCTGGAGGTTGTGTGTTCGATTCCCACACGAACCAATTTGTTTTTTTTTTATTTTTTATTTATTTTTTAAGGCAGTTTTGTTGATGGTGGATAACGAATAGCAAACCTGGTGGTTGTGTGTTCGATTCCCACACGAACCAATTTTTTTTTTTTTTTTTTTTTGTAATGCCAGGGCTTCCAGACCTCTGACAATGGCGGAAGAATATACCAAAGCTTCGCAATTTTGCGGGCATAATGCCTAGACAGGATTGTTCATTCATATTGAAATTAATGTTTTGATGGTGATTTTTTTTCAACCAATGGGAATTCATATTCTGGTTTAATTCAATTAATTTGTTTATGTTAAAGATCAAGTTTAATTGTTTATACTTATGTTCTAATTGTATGTACTGAGGGTCCCAATTGATCAGCTCAGGCTGGATGGTCCACCCTCACAAAATATTGTTTAAGTAAGTAAATATATTTTATATAAGAAGAATCTATGAATATTCAGCTTTCCGTTTACTGGGGAATGAACAACAAGATATTTGATTTGTGAACAACCGAAAAGGGCATTCAGACCTCTGACAATGGTGGCGGAAGGCTATATCAAAGTTTCGCATTTTTGCTGGCATAATTCCTAGACAGGATTGTTCATTCATATTGAAATTAGTGTTTTGATGGTGATTTTTTTTTATCCAATTGCAATTTATATATTTTATATGAATATTCAGATTTCCGTTTACTGGGGGGAATGCACAACAAGATATTTGATTGGTGAACAGCCGAAATGGCAATTTAAATGAAGTCACTAAAAAGAGGTCAAAATGCAGCCTCTACGCGCGGTTGGCGGTCAGCATAGCACCAATAGAAAAGTGAAAAATGACGGTGACCTTTTTCAAGCAATACAATTGAAACAAATACTAAAGCAATCAGAAAAGAACTGCCTTCCAAATGCAGAAGAGAATACAAAAATCCGACAAGTATTTTCCAGATACGACTGCGGAAAGACAAAAATGACCTAAAAACAGGTAATGTCAGCGTGAAACACTTTTGCTAGGCTATTCTTACTCTTAACCAAAAATGTTGCAAGAAGAACCATTTCGTATTTATTGGAGCTTTTGGAGTAGTATATATGGCTGATAATTTTGCGTTATTTCGTCAGGTCGAGGCGATTTCACTTTGACAAAAGACTGATATTATTTCCACTCACAATAGAGTAGTCGTAATATTACTAATACAAAAGTGTGAAATTCAAAAAGGGAAGAAAAGCAAAAATCTCTTGATTGATTTTAATAGTAGTGTACATGCAAAAAGACTAAATTAATCACTGTTTTAAGTTTATCTTATTTGTTTTTCATGGTTCGAATTTTGAATACGTCACAAGCTAATCAGTAGTTAATAAATCATTGCTTTTTATGACTGTTAGTTTGCACGAAATATATAAGCGGGCATAATTATGGCTAAAAGGATAATTTTAAAAACTTTTTATGATGAGTATTTCAGTGGTAGATTCAATGGGCCCAGACGGCCCACTATCCCTAATTTTTTTTTTCGAAATTTGAAAGTGGAGAAAAATGAAAATTATATTCAAATTTAGTCTGAACAAGGTGCCATAATTATTAATTTTCTTACATCAGCCCCAACCATAGTGGGGCGGAGGTGATCTACACTTTCCATCTGTAATTGTCCCTTTCTGGGCCCAGCTCAGTGGATATTTTAAAAATTTCGTATGGAAATAAATGTTAATTGCATTGCTTAAAATCAATTAAAAGGCTATAGGCCTACGGCCCAAGACTTTATTCTTCATTTCGCCCCCCCCCCCACCACGGATCGATGCCCTTGTTTGCAACTATACTTGCTGTTGGCCTTTGTTCCTGAACTTTTCTTCGAACTTTATTAGAT
>NW_022748374.1:0-714 GCF_011630105.1 Anneissia japonica | reverse complement strand
CTGTTTTATATACACATTTTCTTTTATTTTCAGAATTTAATTCTCTCATATGGTTTCCGAGGAGCATATATTATACTGTCAGGAATTATGTTGAACATATGTGTATCAGCCACACTTTGTCGAACTAAACGTGCTGATGTAGGAATACCACCTTATAAGCATTTCAGTCATTCAACATCAGAACCCGATACTCCAACGGGTTGTCGCAATACATGGTTCACTACAGTTTTAGAGTCAACTAAGTTCTACGAATTGAAAGAAACTGGCGGATATTTCACCTTCATATTTGCCTCCGCACTAGCTGTGGTGGGATATTCAACATCAGTTCTACATCTGTCGCTATTTGCAATTACCAGTGTAAAAGTTACCCCAATGGTTGCAGCGACTTTCGTTTCGACAGTAGGTCTTTCTGGACTGGTTACCAGGCTGCTGATTGTATTATGTGATATGTATTATACAGTGGAAGGGGCGATGATGTCACTTATTACTTGCTCTATAGGAATATGCAGTATTTTAAACACATTTATCTTCTTTTCTCCTACGAAAATATTATTCATCATTTATGGTGTTGGAACAGGCTTAGGAGGGACTTTACTATTGTTTGGGTACCCTGTTATAATCCGTCGGTTATGCAAACACCTGGACATGTCGATTGCGGTTGCTTGGGCCATGACAATATTCGGATCGTGTTCGTTAACGATTGGCATTCTTTAT
>NW_022748373.1:0-756 GCF_011630105.1 Anneissia japonica | reverse complement strand
TTAGAGGCGTGCCTCAATAAATAAGCCAAATGATTTATCCAGAAGAATTTGGAATGCCATAGGTATATATATATATATATATATATATATTATATATATATATATATACATACATACATACATCTAATAGCACTTTACACATATACCTATACCCCCCACTAACCAAAAATTCTGGATCCGCCCCTGTCAATGTAGTCTGACAATAAACTTCATTGAACCTGTCTATTTAGTACAGTTTTTAATGCCTAAATGTCTAGACGCAGGGTTCCCGGAACGCCGCCCTCAGCGGCAAGTGCGAAGCACAAATCAGGGTCAAAAGTGGAACGTGAAATTTTGATATGTTTTTGTAGTCAGATTTGCGAGAAAAACTTCAGCTACTCGTATTTCCCGACTGAGACGTCAGTGGGAGCTGTAATTTGTATGGCAAGGAGATAGTTAGCATGCGTGCGTCATAAGCTAGATTACGTCACCTTTTCCTGGTAAGGCAAACTATCCCGACGTGCTTTTTTCATGGATAAACAAACACCACTGCATTGCTCATGGATGCCTTGTCCTAGCTTGGGATACAAAAGCCGCATTGCTAGCATTGTATAATACGTACAAGGTAGCTCTGCAAATGAATTATTCTTAGTTATTTTGTTTTTTTTTTGTTTTTTTAAAATTTTAATTTTATTTCTTTCGAAAGTGTACATTCTATTACATATTATTGCACTGGCTGGACTGACCATAACAATATGCATTTTGACTATTACAGAA
>NW_022748372.1:78657-89962 GCF_011630105.1 Anneissia japonica | reverse complement strand
CGCACTGTGGCAGTGCCGATAGAAAACAGCAACTTTTTGGCACTGCGGCAGTGCCGATAGAAAACAGCAGCTTTTTTTGGCACTGCGGCAGTGCCGATAGCCACTACCAATTTTCGAAAAAAGAAAGCTTCAAGCATGAGTGTTCAAAATTTCTGACGTATTGGAGCTAAAATAAAAACAGAAGAGCGATTTGAAAACCACCTATTTTTTAGTCACTAAATTTCGAGTGTCGAAAATGGGAATTCTCGGTTTGAGTTCAATTTCGACTACAGTCGAAGACGGTATCTAGAGGAGTAAACCTACCCTGGCTAGTTTCAAAATTGCTAAAAAAAATCTCTGATTCAGGTATATGGTGTATAAAATCCTTTTTTTAAATCTAAACAGTATTTTCATTGCTTCTTTATTATTATTTCTATAATAAGTATCCAATTTCCTGTGTACCGCCAACTCCTTTTTTTTCTTTTTATTTTTGTATCCTGTTCTGTTTTTTTACATCACTCCTTACTACTTTATTTTTTTCCGTTTGCCTGTGTGTGTGTGTGGGGGGGGGGGGGTATGCGTGTGTGCATGTATGTATGTGTATATGTGTGCATGTATGTTGTGTATGTGTATGTATATTATAATAATTATTTGGCCTACTACGTCGCATGCGACTGATTATCTGGTGGTCATGTCTTAAAGGTTTTATAAATTATTATAACTTCCTTTCACACCAATACTTTACATTATTACTGATTATTGCTGTCTATTATTTAAGATAATTACAATACGTACGTTATTTTCCCATTATATTGTATAACTTATTTCAATTGTGTGAAGAAAAAAAAACCAATAAACAATAATAAAAACAATACTGTAGATTATAAACAGAAAGTAAACACTATGCTAGATGATGCCACGTCGTATGATAGGCTTAGTAAAAACCACAAACAATAGTAGAAAAGGAAACTAGTGTCCATCATAAACAAAAAGAAGAAAGATAAGAAGGTTTCTGATAACAAACAACATTTTATTTCCTACAACAGAAATAACCCCAAGATTGTATTGCCTATCCAAAATCCATAAACACAACTGTTCTCTACGACCCACAGTCGACAATGTGAACTCCATATAGTACAAAGTATCCCGACATTTAGCAGATTTCTTGGTCCACTCGTTGGACTCACAGAACATCACGTCAAGAAGTCAAAAGAACGGTCTTCACAACTTAGACAAATTTCTCTATCAACAAATGAGACTATCGTATCATTTGATGTGGTCTCACTACAGTACTTACTAAAACTCAAACCAATCTAGCAATATATAAAGTAGAAAGGCCATTAAAACTCGATAGAACACTAAAATCTAGAACTGATTTACACACAGAAGATATCGTAGAACTTCTTAAGCAAGTATTTAACACCACCTGATTCCAAAGTTTTCAGACAAAAGGAAGGCATAGCTATTGGCTCTATGTGTTTTATCATCGCCAATTTATGGAATGGATAGAACACCAAGCCATTACATCAGCACCCATCAGCATCAAGCCCACATATTGGCAAAGGTAGTTGATGACATTCCAGCCATAGTTCTTAAAGATGCAACCTTACCTTTCAATGATCATTAGACAACATTGATCCATCAGGAAAGAACAAATTCACAACAGAGATTATGCAAAATAATCAAATACCATTTCTTGACACGGTTATCATCCTTCAAAAAGATGGTTCAATCAGCACGACGGTATACTGCACACCTACCCACACCAATAAATATCTTCATTTTCTGTCACATTACCCTCTAGAGTACAAGCTTAGCGTGATCAACACATTAGTGGACCGATACGAAAATATAGTATCAACTGAAGAAGCAAAAAGCCATATAATAATAATTGCAAAGCAGGCTTCATGGACATAGGCAATTAGAGTGTTTAGTTCAGGTGCATGTGGTTTTGTTAGAAGTTTGATATCATTTTTTCTATAACAAAACAAATATTTAGAGCCCACTAAAATGAGATGAGAAAGCATTAGTGAGAGGCAGCTAAAGATTGTAACTCATTGAGAAACCGAAAATCGACTGTGCTTGAATATAATCGACTATGTTTGTTGACTGTGCCTAAAAACTGAGTGTACTTAAAGTCGACTGTTTGGAAGTTGCCCTTTTGGCGCTCCATATAAAACCAAATGCGGAAGTACGTACGTTTATTGTGGCTCTCTGGGCGTTCCATATTAAAAGAAAAAAACAAAGTCAACTAACCAAATTATACAGTTAGGAACGCAGACTGGTTAATATAGAGACAAAATATGCATGTTTCTATTTCCTCTAACAAATATAACCAGAGATGCTACAGTTGACTTTTGATCCTATATTCACTGAATTTGCATATCTCTAAATTGACAATTTGTGTAAAATCTTGCTTTAGATCTCATATTACTTAAATACATATTTCTATACAGTATATTAATAGAAGGGATAGAAATCTATAATCATACCATGCATGTCTATATACAAATTAGCTCAAAAATATGCAAATTAGCTAAATAAAATATGCAAATTAAGTTTAAACTATAGGGATTGTATATCTTAGCAATGGCTGGTGACAGGGAGTTGCTTTCTTTTTCAGATTTTACGGAATATATGTTTCATTTTTGCCCTAATAGAATATTTGCCAAAAAAGTATCAGAAATGACACCATTTACCTTTGACCTTTAACCTGAATTTGCAAATACATGCTCCTTAATTCCATAGAAACTTGATTTACGTTTTCATTTATTCAAATGGTTTTTTTTTTATTAAATACATTAATAGCAGAGATAGAAAAAGATAATCACACAATGTACAAGTTAGCTTTAAACTATGCAAATTAGAAATGAAAATATAGTGTTCATATATCTTGGCAATTGCTGATTACACTTTCATCTTTCTTCCATTCCATATAGGACCAACAGATACATACACTAAATCATCTTTTACTGATTTTATGTTATATAAAACGTATTTTAAACATAAAAATGCTATAATTGCGTCCAGTAATATGTTATAATCATTATTATAATGACTTCTTTATTATAATGTACATTTTAAATAATTTGAGACTAATATTAAGTCTCTTGACCAGTGATCATGGAGTTACAAGAAAATGTAGAGCGGTAAAATTGAGGGCGTTGGTCACATATTTTGCACTAAATCTTCAGTGAATAGAAAATAATATTTAGGAAAAGTAAGTTATTTGAGAGGAATTCTTAAAAATAAGAAAATCTGGTATTTCTCTCTAATTTTTTTTAGCAAAACATGCATATTTATGCAAACTGCTCAAGGATGCAAGTGGCCAAGGTGTGATTTCTAGAATTTCATTTAATTTATTTCTTCCAAAGAACTATACAATTGACAAGCACAAGAAGCATCATAAAATTATGTATACTATACAGTATTTTAAAATAAATTCATTTGGATCCAAATATAATTTGTATGAAATGTTTCATTAGTGTTGATCCAGCAAAATAAAAAACAATAGTACTCACACGACGTTTCGCGAACGATCCGTTCGCTTTTTCAAGTAGACTGGTGGTGTTATTTCCAGTCTGGTCTGACGTCACCTCGGTGTTGTTGAGGTCGAAGTGCATCGCTGCGTCGTCGACGAGCACCCCCTCGTGCAGGGGGTGCTCGTCGACGACGCAGCGATGTACTTCGATCTCAACACCACCGAGGTGACGTCAGACCAGACTGGAAATAACATCGCCAGTCTGCGAATTTTTTTCCGTACGAAACATTTGCATGAAACTCCACTCGGGCCGTCTCGGATTGATTCGACTCAAGTTTGATATACGAACAAGAGCAGGCACTTCGCAATGTCGTGACGCTCGAGTATTATATTACCTTTACTGTACTGTTCTTTATTTACCTACGGCAGGCCTATAAAATCTTACCGATTTATAGGATGTAGGCTATGTCTGTAACTAATTGTGAGCTTCTTGTATGTTTGTTATCAAATGTACTACAACAACAACGACAGCAGTTAGTACCCCCTTCTATAGTAGTATCAGTGGTGGTACATCTATCAAAGGCTAGAGCAAAAGAGGCTAAATAATGGGCCTAGTGGAACGGCTTAGTTCCAAGCTGAGTTAGGTCCTACCTGCTAGCCTACATTAACTTTTAGGCGGAAGCAGGTCAACTCGACCCCAGTCCTCTCGGCCCCAAGTCAACACGGCCCCATGTCAACCAACCCCAAGTTAACTTGGCCCCAATTTTATATTGTTATTATTATTAGTTAATCTATATACCTTTTGTCATGTGCATGTGTGCAATGGAGTTCAATAACTCAGACTAACACAGATTGTAGTTTCCATGCGAAGTAACGCGGGCCGCGATTTTTTCCCCGTACGAAACATTTACGTGAAACTCCACTCGGGCCGTTTCGGCTGAATCGACTCGAAAATCTCATTGCAGAATTCATGAGGTCAAAAGATCAACAGATAAACGTCTACAGAACAACTTCTGAGAGAACGTCGCTGCCTAACTTTTAAAAATACATTGATGTTACCATGTTCATACCAATGGGTCGTTTAAAATGACATATAATATTTGATTAAGCTCCACGAGTAATGAAAAGTGTTATTTTAACTTGAGTTACATACTATGACAATTTTAATTTTTTTAGTTAGGCCTGGGTTTTGCATAATTACCTAGGCCTACAAGTAGACCTACTATAAACGCTTCTGGGAAAAGCACAGAGAGTAAGGAAAAGCGCGTTTTTCTTCATCACTGACCAAATGAAACAGAGTGACAGTTATTTTCAAATTAAGAGAAGAGCTGAGAATAGGCAGCTCTTAAATACTGGATGCCATAAGACCTGCCAAATTGGCAGCACCAAATGAATGTAAAAATGAGCTAGTTTTATTAATATTAGGCATAGTAATCGGCAGGTTCTTGATTACAAGGTGACCAAGTTAATTACATGTAATGCCGAAATGATGATAATAATAATAAGTATTATCATTATTACCTGAACGTTAAGGGGAACTTAGAAAATGGAGGAATTAGAGAACAATTTAAAAAACGACGTTAAGGGGAAATAACACAAAAGATATTCCCCTTGGCTAGTTATTATTTATAGGCCTAGTAAATAGTATCTGTAGGTTCTTCATTACAAAACTTAGGCCCAGGTAATTAATGCTGAAATGATTATTATTATTATTATTATTATTATTATTATTATTATTATTATTATTATTATTATTATTAATTAGAGCTTAGACAATGGAGGAATTAGAGAACAATTAAAAAAAACGACATTAAAGGGAAATAACAAAAGATATTCCCCTTGGACGATTATTATTTATAGGCCTAGTGAAGAGTACAGTATCTGTAGGTTCTTCATTACAAGGCTTAGGCCAAGGTAATTAATGCTGAAATTACTATTATTATTTAACATTAATTACATTACAATGATAGTTTGGACAAGTTCAATAACGCCGGATGGTATATTATTTATTTAATAATATTTCTCTTATGTGCTCTATTTTTCAATTCATGCTTCAATTTTGTCCCATTTTTTCCCCAAAATTTCAGTCCATGTCAGTATGTGAAGCGTGACTGTTGTGTCAGCCTATGACCCTAGGCCTAGTTTAAGGAGGGCCCTAGGTAAGACCTTATCTCAGCCTATAGTTAGGCATATAGTTTATCCTCTTTCTCTCTAGCCTTTGGTATAACTTTACCTATCTACACTTTATAACAGGAGGTACTAGGCTGCTGCTGTTGTTTTAGATAATATACTAACATTTTAATAACATCCAAGAAGGTCACAGTTAGTTACACAGTGACGTACATCACATAAGTCCGTGAGTCATAGGCCTACCGTAGATAAACATAGAAAGAGCAATAATAGTAAAACTCGAGCGTCACGACATTGCGAAGTGTCTGCTCTTGTTCCTCGTACTCACTCGAGTCAATCCGAGATGGCCCGAGTGAAGTTTCATGCAAATGTTTCGTACGGGAAAAAAAATCGCACGCGGGCGATGAGATAGAGGGCAGTATATGCCTTAGTGGCATTATCATGACATCTCCCCTTCTTTGAGTTCTTATGAACATACTGTAATATTATCATGTGGGTTTATATTATTTTATATATTAATTAAATTGCAACGAGGAACAGTTTGTT
This sequence comes from Anneissia japonica, assembly GCF_011630105.1. Taxonomy (NCBI): domain Eukaryota; kingdom Metazoa; phylum Echinodermata; class Crinoidea; order Comatulida; family Comatulidae; genus Anneissia; species Anneissia japonica. Next base: position 83,826 of record NW_022748372.1, on the reverse strand, counting down.
GACTAATTCTTGTTGTTTAAAAAGATCTTACAATGTTGTTTATATTTGCAATAAAGTCAATTTGATGATTATTATATAAAGTTTCTGACTTCTATTATTAAATGTATTTATCGTGTTATTGTGTTGCAGGTAATTCCATATTATCACGTAATCGTCAGTCATTCATCATGGAAACATAAAACATTAACTAATTCTACTAAAACAGATTTAACAGTTCAAACTTTCATCTTAAATGATGGAGGTGCTTAACTGTGCACAATGTATCTTGTGTTTAAAGTTCACAAGTCAAGTCTATTGACTGGTTTAATACGACGTCCTGCCCGTGTAGTTTTGTTTGAGTGTTGTCGTGGTGATTCAGGCTTAGTTGTGTTGTCGATTCTTGTAGCATGATTTCCATAGTGAATTCGGCTATCACAAGTACTATTATCATTGTTTGTGTTTGCATCCGGTATTTGTTGTATGTTCTGGCGGTTTCTCCCGAATTGTTGTCCACTTGTGGTCTGGATGATGTATGATCTTGGTTCCTCAGACTTAGACAAAACTTTTACTGGACTTGACCAATTTTTGTCGTGACTAGTTTTAATGCGCACTGTGCCTTCTGGTTTCATATTGGACAAGGTTTTAACTCCATGTCGTTGATTGAAGAAGTGTTCATATCGCTTCTTTGCTACAGTGTCGTTGTCTTTCACTTTATGCATATCCGGCCATTTTGGTTGCAATTTCTTTGCAAGTGTCGGCAATGTTGTTCTTGGTTATCATTTGTGCTGGGCTATATCCTGTTGCTTCGATTGGTGTTGACCTATATATCATCAGTGCTAGTACAGGATCATTTTGGCGTAACATAGTTTTCGCTGTTTGGACAGCACGCTCTGCTTCACCGTTTCCTTGAGGATAGTGTGGACTTGTCGTTACATGTTGAAATCCATACTCTGCGGCAAACAACCTGAATTGACGGGATGCGAACTGTGGTTCGTTGTCTGAAACCACAGTCTCTGGGATTCCCCAACGGGCATATATTCATTTCACTGCCGTGATGACCTTCTGGCTTGTCATGTCTTTTAGTAGATTGATCATTTCAATGTACCTTGAAAAGTAGTCAGATACTATAAGATAATGATTGTTCTGGAAATCACAAATATCCATCGATATACGTTGCCATGGACGTTCTGGAATCGGAGTGGTAATTAGAGGTTCTTTCTTTTGCGTTCTCCTGTATAGCTGGCAATGTCCACATTTCTTTACAAAGTTAGCTATGTCCTTGCTAATACCTAACCACCACACACTTTCCTTGGCACGCTTCCGGCATTTTGTAACACCTTGGTGTCCATCGTGGATACGCTGCATGATGTATAGACATAGACATAGACATAGACATCACTTTATTAATCCAAATCCTTGGAAATTACATCGCTCTTTCAATAAATTAAGCAGGAAAAGTAATTCAATGCAATAAATAATAACTATCTTACATATCTACTATTAAATAGGTAAATGCCCCTCGCAATGAATGAGTTAGAATAACGGTTCGTGTTAGCAGCCGGTACCCCCAGTCTACCGCTGCGTTGTATAACGCAACTAGCAATAGTTGAATGTAACGGGTGACTTTCGTCAGACATCACGTTATCAAACTTATTAACTAGTCGTTCTTCGTAGACTGAGTGCACCGATTGCAGTTCCGAACCGATAATCTTCCCAAACCTGTTAACAAACTTCTGTAATCTGTCCCTATCACCTTGTGAAATATTCCCACCCCATAAAACTCAGCAGTAACAAAGTAATCCGAGAATATATCCTATCATCGAATGTGATCAGTCCATCATCAGCAGAGAAATGACCCCTTAGATCATATAAACTTCTTAGGTTTTGTGAAATGTCCTGCACCTGTCTTGGCCATCCATCTAATATGTATTTCAGAAGTGTTTGGCATTCATGTTTGGTTGCTTGTCTTATCTGCTCTAGCTTTGATGCTGATGCAGGCCAGGTGGTTGTTATCGATTCAACATAGAGTGCTACAGCTTCATTTGTGGTAGATTCGCTAACACTCATTGGGCTTCTGGACAGTGTGTCTGCGATGACCATGTCCTTACCTGGTACGTGTTTTGCTACCGGATTGTATCTCATTAACCTCATGATTATTCGTTGACACCTTATCGGAATTTTGTCAAGGTCAATGTTGTTGATATGTGGAACTAGTGGTTTGTGATCTGTGAGAAGATCAAACTTTTCTAGTCCACAAAGATATCTATGAAACCGTTCAGTTGCCCATACTCCTGCTTTTTCTATTTGAGTGTATCGGCATTCGCTCTCAGTCAATGTGCGTGATGCATACGCTACAACTTTTAGATTATCTTTCTCTCCCTGCAGCAGAACAGCTCCAAGTCCGTAACTGCTTGCATCTGCTGACAGAGTAATCGGCTTGTTTGGATCATAGAATGTTAATGTAGGTGCTATTGTTAATAATTCTTTGATTTGCTCAAAGGCATCTTGTTGTGTTGGTCCCCATATCCATGCAGTTGAATCTTTCAGCAACTCATTCATTGGTCGAGTGACTTCTGATTATTTTCAAATGTAACGACCTACGTAGTTGACCATCCCAAGTATGCGTCTTAATTCGCTAACATTTATGGGTGGCTCTAGACTGCATATGGCCTTTATCTTGTTTGGGTCGATGCTTGTTCCTTCTGCGCTGAACTTCTCTCCCATATACAACAGCTCTAATTGTCTAATCTGGCATTTGATTTTGTTCAATTTGAGTCCGGCTTTCTCCACCATTTCGTAGACCTGGTTCAATCTAGAATCGTGCTCTTCCATAGTACGGCCTGATACTATGATGTCATTTTGTACAACTGCAGTACCTTTCACATTTTGCAGCACATCTTGCATTTTCCTTTGGAATATTTCACTTGCACTAGTTATACCAAAAGGAAGTCTCCTAAATAAGTATCGTCCCATCGGTGTGATGAAAGTTGTTAATTTTGAACTCTCTTCGCACAAAGGAACTTGGAAATATCCACTTGTTGCATCTAATGCTGAAAATACAGTTGCTCTTGCTAGCTTGTGTGTCATCTAAAGTTGGATATATCTTTCCGTTTGTCTGATTTGTTTAGTTGACGTAGATCAACGCAAAGCCGGGCATCTCATGACTCCTTAAGGGTTACTGCCATTGGTGCACACCATTCTGTTGGTTCAGTCACTTTTTCTATGACGCCTGCTTCCTCCATTCTCCTTAACGCTTTCTCTACTTTTGGTAGGAGCGGCAGTGGTACTCTACGAGGTGTGTTAATGTGATATAGGATGGCTCCATCCTTAAGTCGAATCTTGACAGGGTCAGTTTTCCATAGGTCAATCGTTTGATGGTTGATTTCATGTATGTTGGTACTGATTAGTCCCATCTTCATTGATACGCTACGACTGAGCAAGCTACTAGTAGTTCCGCTAATAACATCAAACTTATACCGTTCATTGTTATGCATTGTTTCAGCTGTGAATTTCCCTCGCGTCTCTAATTTCGTTATCAAGTTCTTGAAAGTTGTATGTGTTGCTATTAGCTTTGGCTTGGGATTTAGACTATTGTAAGTATTTTCGGATATTATTGTTGCATCAGCTCCTGAATCGATCTTGAATTTAATTGTAACATTCTCGATTTTCAGATTCACCATCCAAGGCTTCTCATCTTTATCACTGCATGTCACAGTGCCTAAGAACAACTCCTCAAACTCATCACTTAATAACACTTCACCAACTCCTTTGGTGCGGCACATCTTTGCAAAATTGCCCCTTTTGTTGCATCGCCGACATGCAACACCTTTTGCTGCACAAGTTTCACGCTGGTGTGCATAACCACAACGACTGCATTGTTGACTATTTCTTCCACTACCACTACTATTATTACGGCTTTGTCTACCCACTCTAGGTTGATTTAGTCTAGGCTTATATTTGTAAAGTTGTCTGCCACGTCCCGTGGAAATGCTTGATATGGCTACATTCGATTTACTGTCTGTACTCAGCCCTTGCTGTTGGTTTCTAACTTGTTTGTCAACTAGTTCAGCATTTCTAGCAAACTGAATAGCGCCCTCAAGTGTGAGCTTGGTCATCATTTGTAAGTCTTTGGACACATTTTTATCTCTAAAGGCAGGCTCAGGTCGACACGGAACTGAAAGGAACTCAACTCAACTCAACTCAACTCAACTCGTCGACATGAGCGCTCCGCGCAACTGAAAGGAACTGAACGCAACTGAAAGGAACTGAACTCATGTCGACTTTGACCAACTGAAAGGAACTGAGCGGAACTGAACGGAACTGAAAGGAACTTAGCTCATGTCGACTGGCAACTGAAAGGAACTATTGGCTAAAAACATTTTCCCCGCGAAATCCCATCAACTGCAAAATGTCTCTAATGTTTTTATTAAGACATGTAATTATTTTAAAAAGTGTATCTACTTAATTTTTTTGTTTTGAAAATGTCGACCAGCAACTGAAACAAATGGTGCCTGTTTGTAGTCGACAGAATTGAGTTTTTAAAGATTTCATTTTCTTCGAAATCTCATCAACTACAAATAAATCTTTGAATGCTTGTAAGATTAGACGTGTGGTTAAAAATAATAAAATTATTTTTGAAGTTTATCTACTCTTTTTTTTTAAATTTAGAAAAGTGTATCGCATATTGGTCTATTTGAAATGGGTTCATGCAAAATCTGGTGGAACAATTAAAAGAAGAAAAGTCTTTTTCTATATGAAAAAACAAAAACAAAAACAAAATCAACAAGTATACACGAATGCATTTTATACGTGACAATGTTTACATGAATCAGCTGTCAAATATGTTATAAAAATGTATTAATTTTATATTACGCGAATGCAGCAGCATACTTTTGATAGAATTCATAATTTAACACTACACTGCAGAGGGACTTTCTGAAAAAGGAATAATTAGCTTTTCTTGACCTAAACCTAGGCCCTAGATAAATGTTCTACTGTTGAAGAATTTGTGCAAAACTTACTTCAAAAACAATGCACACTCCCAAGAATTACTGGATTATTTATAATTCGTAAAAATGGATTTTGGAAGTGAGATCTGCATGCCAGTTAGTTGTCAAGTCTTTACTCGTCGTACGTAGAGTTAGACGTAGGCAGTAGGCCTGGCATAGGAAGCCTGCCTTTTTTCTACAC
>NW_022748372.1:71040-78313 GCF_011630105.1 Anneissia japonica | reverse complement strand
AGTTGAGTTGAGTTGAGTTGAGTTCCGTGTCGACCTGAGCCTGCCTTTAGGGCCAACTCAGACAGCGTCGGCCGACGCAGCCCGACGCGATTTGTTGTCGCGTCGGGTCTGTGTGAGTTGAACGCAGACGCGATGGTGTGCGTGGGGGGCAGTCGCGTAGTAGAATATTAAACGTGTTTAATATTTCTCACGACGGCTTAAGACTGTCCCCGACGATAAATCGGGTCGGGCTGCGTCGGCCGACGCTGTCAGAGTTGGCCTTTAGTCTTACGACGATCCTATCTCTAATATTTTCTGTCTTAACCGCATGTGTTTGGAAATTACATTTTTCAGCCATATCGTACAACTCTCGTACGTATTCCTCAACAGATTCTTCTTCATTTTGTTGCCTCTGAAAGAACGTGGCTCGCTCATGAATTACATTGATTTTGAGAATAAAGTGTTCATCAAATTTCTCTCTTACTTTACTGTAACCCGATTGATCGTCACCTTCTTCAAAAACAAATGATTTAAAGATTGTTTCGGCTTCCATTCCCATGGAGTATATCAACGTACTCACTTGTATATCACCTTCTTCTTCATGCAATTTGGTTGCTATCCGTTCGAATCTCTGGCGCCACTCGGTCCATGCTGACGGTCGGGCAAAATCGAAGGTTGCTGGTGGTCCTAGTTTAGCCATTCTTCTTGTTTTATGTAATTATGTACGTGACGTTTTCAACGTTTTACCTTTATAAACCCACCGCTGTCACCATGTCACGTGCATGTGTGCAATGGAGTTCAATAACTCAGATTAACACAGATTGTAGTTTCCATGTGAAGTAACGCGGGCCTCCATATTTATTCACCATATTGTATTACTTGAGATAGAGGGCAGTATATGCCTTAGTGGCATTATCATGACACCTTTGTATAATTTTTATTAATATCATTTTAATATTATTTTTATTAATGCAGTTTTAATTATTGTAAGTGCATGTAAATGAAACGAAATGACAAAGGCAACGATTTAAAAACACATTAATTTTGGCTTTGCATTCAAATCTCTTGGTAAATATTCAATAAATACCGTACACAGTAAATTGGGGCCGAGTTGACTCTAATTCGTCATGACATAGGTTAAACGATTATCCAAAACCGCGGCCAACTAAAAAATAAAAATGTTCACAGTATGTAACTCAAATTCAAATAGGGCCTAACACTTTTTATTATTCGTGCAGCGAAATCAAATAATACATATTATGTCGTTTTAAACGACTAATTATATTAGAATGGCAATGTGTTTTTTTTTTCAAAATCAGACAGCGAGCAACAATCCTGTATCTCAGAAGTTTTGTAGACGTTTATCTTTGGTTGATGACCTTTTGACCTCCGGAATTGCGATTTTCGAGTCGAGTTAGTCGAGACAACCCGAGTGGATTTTCATGCAAATGTTTCGTACGGGGAAAAAAATCGCCACCAGTCTACTTTGAAAAAGCGAACGGATCGTTCGCGAAACGTAGTGTGAGCACTATTGTTTTTGATTTTGCTGGATCAACACTAATGAAAAATTTCATACAAATTATATTTGGATCCAAATGAATGGTCAGAATTGCGTCAAATTAATACGCCAACAGGAGAAATTAGTGAGGAATGTTGTACGCCAAAGAAACCACCGAGTATTTTCGCTGCATTGCAAACGACTGAACATCACTCCCCCTAGCCTGCGGTTACGAGTTCCAATTAACACAAACCAAGGGTTAAACATCATTAAGAAAGCAGAAAGAAAATTATTACAAGAAAGGATAAGATTAACGACGAATAACATTAAACAACTAGGTATTGAAGAGGAAATTCTAAGTAAGAAAATCGGAGAATCAATCACCGACAGAGGGGATAATACCATTATACGGAATTTCATAAACAACAGTAAGGAAGCTGAGTATGTGAAGGTTCGTGATAGACAAAAACGTAAGCTAGACTGGTGGAAAATCTAGAAAAGGAATTACATCAAGAATTAGATCTTAATGGAACACAACTTAAGGAGAAATGGGTGGTTAATTTATCTGACTGGACAATCTCTAAACAAGAACGTGAGCTATTACAACGAGGCCTTAATTTTGCGGTAAGCAGAGACACCAAACCCGTGGATGAGTTGATCGTAGCCACCGGGGCAGCATGTAAGCTAGCGCCTGAAAACGAACGGGACCTTATTAGAGGTAAAATTACCAGTATTATTAAATCCTCAAAGGTACCACCTAACAACATAACATCTGAAGAAAGAAAAGCCCTTAATCAATTAAAAAAGGATAAAAACAATCTAATTCTACCTGCAGATAAAGGAAGGGCAACAGTTCTTCTAAACACAGTAGATTATAAAGAAAATGTGAAAACGATGTTGGCAGATAACAGTACGTATGAATGTCTAACACACAATCCAACTCAGAAATACAAGAGAAACTTAGTTACACTCATAAACAAATGGAAAAATGACAAGAACATTTCAGAGAAACTCAAACACCTCTTATTTCAAACGGCGGAAATTACACCTAGACTTTACTGCCTACCAAAAATACAAAGAGAACTGGCCCTTACGACCCATCGTAGACAATATTAACACAATTTACTACCAGGCTTCCAGATTATTAGCAGACATACTTAGTCCTTTGATTGGTCTCACAGAACATCATGTGGAGAACTCAAAACAATTAACAAAAGAACTAAGAGATATGTAGGCCTACGGCCCACCGAGACAATAGTTTCGTTTGATGTCATTTCATTATTCACCAAGACACCTACAGGCCCAGCAATAAAAGAAGTGGAAAAACGTTTGTTACAAGACACTCAACTAAAATTAAGAACAGGCTTGCATACAGAGGACATTATTGAACTCTTAAAACAGGTATTAAATGCGACCTATTTTAGTTTTAACAACAGCATATTCAGACAAAAGCAAGGAATTGCTATGTGCAGTCCTGTGAGTCCCATCATCGCAAACTTCTTTATAGAATGGTTAGAACAACAAGAAATTACATCAGCACCAATTAAAATCAAACCATCATATTGGAGAAGATATGTAGATGACATATTAGCCATAATTCCGGAGAATTCAACCACGCCACTTATAAATCATCTCAACAACATAGATCCGTCGAAAAACATGTAATTCACAATTGAACATCTGGAAAACGGAAAGATACCGTGACGGTTCCCTAAGTACAACAGTACAGTATCGAAAACCAACCCACACGAACCAATATTTGGATTTTCACTCACATCATCCGTTAGATCACAAGTAAGCGTCATCAATACTTTGGTAGACAGATGCAACAATATAGTTACAACAGAAGAGGACAAACATCACGAAATGGAAAACATCAAACAAACACTACACAATTGTAACTATCCCAAATGGGCATTTAAGAAAGTTGTTAATAGAAGAAAGAATAAAGCATCAAACATCAGTGAACGCCAAACTAAAGATAAAATGGAAAAGGCCAGAGGTTCGATAGGTATTCCGTATGTTAAAGGGATGTCCGAACGGATAAAGAGAACACTAGCAACACACAAAATTAACATGTACTTTATTCCACAAAACAAGATCAGACAAGAACTGGTCCACCCTAAAGACAAAATACAAAAAGAGGAAACCTGTGGCTGCATTTACCAAGTATCATGCTTAAATTGCAGAAAAGTATATATTGGTGAAACAGGAAGATCACTAAAAACAAGGATTCAGGAACATCAAGCAGATGTTCAAAAGAACACAGTAGGAATCCGAACAAGATTAGCCAGGTTGTCCGATTCCAAAATTTTAAATAAATCTGCAATCACCGATCATGCCACACAACTAAATCATATTCCAAATTTGGACATAAACATATTACAGAAAAAGAGCTCATGGTTTGAACGAAAAGTCAGAGAATCTTTATGGATCAGAAAAACAACAGATACTATGAACAGAGATGAAGGAGGACACATTCTATCACATATCTATGATGATATCATATTGAACCACAACACTAAGAGGGGGAGGGGGTGCTCGTCGACGAAGCAGCGATGCACTTCGACCTCAACAACACCGAGGTGACGTCAGACCAGACTGGAAATAACATCACCAGTCTACTTGAAAAAGCAAACGGATCGTTCGCGAAACGTAGTGTGAGTACTATTTTTTTTTATTTTGCTGGATCAACACTAATGAAAAATTTCATACAAACTATACAGAGTGAATAGAAACTTTTACCCGCATTATTTATACACAGGTACATACATATTAAAGCAAATCAAAACAGATAACTTTTTTAAAAATATAAAAGATAAAAACAACATTTTCAAATCGGCATTTTCCAAGATATGGGAACCTGTATTTTTTACCCCTAATTTGCATAATTAGGCCTAGGGCAAACTGTGTGTACAGGAACGGGACATATGACCAAGAATGATATGGAAGTAAGGATATTTTTCAAATCATTTAGCCTTTTGACGGGCTTATTTATGCACAAAAGCGCAAGCAAATTTAAATTTTTATAGTGATGTCAATCACTAACAACGCAACTTGGCTTGCGCTTTTCTATACTTCACAAACAGGTGCGTTGAGTGATTAGAGGATGTGAAAAAAACACTCCATACATTTAATTTATTATTTTACATTTATTATTTATTTTTATTTTTTTTAAATTTCAAAAAAAAAAATTGACTATTTATACAGTACGTCACTTTAGTGTTTGTAATTGCGCCACCGGCTTCATTGGGGTACCTGACTATACAAGGTACTCCTGAGTGGAGAGAGACAGGTTCATTAATGTGCCTTGTCCAGAACAAAAGCAAATTGCACAGTTATAATGAAACGCTAACCACGCTAAAGTCGAAAACAGGTCCACACATTCAAATATTTAGGAGTCATATTTAGCTCTTCTGGGTCATGGAATAAAGCTTTGGATAACAACAGCATACAAGCAAAAAAAAAAAAAACATTGTTTTCTTTGACACCTAATTTACATAGATATGGAACACTCCCAATTAATATTTTAAACAGAATTTTTGATAGTAAAATTCTACCTATACTATTGTATGGAAGTGAAATATGGGGTATATTTAATAATATTGATATTATTGAGCAAACACACCTGTTATTTATCAGATATATACTTGGGGTTAGGAAAACTGCTCCAAAACATGCTATTATGGCCGAAGTTGGAAGATTTCCTTTAAGCTTATCATGTTCTATTAATGCTATAAAATGTTGGTTACGTTTAATTAATGAAATTGATCCGAACAGTATATTAGCACAATTTTCAATTAAGACAAACGGAAAGAAATGAAATTTGTTGGACACATTTTGTTAAAAATATTTGTAATTCAATTGGCTTTAGTAATGTTTGGCTTTCTCAAAATGTCCTTAATAAAAAATCATTTATTTACAATCTTAAGTTACTCTAAAAAGACATAGAACGTCAAATTATCATTGAAAGCATAAATACTTCCTCAAGACTTAAATATTTGTCTTCTTTTAAAACTAACATATATTGGGAGAATTATCTATCGTTAGTTCTTGATTTTAAAAAAGAGAAGCCGGTTTTCTAGACTAAGACTAGGAATTCTTGACCTTAAACTTGAAAAAGGAAGATGGTCAAACACACAAAAAGAAGAACGAATCTGTAAATTATGCAATTTAACAAAGGTTGAAGACAAATTTCATTTTATTTTAATTTGTCCACTATATAAAAATTTAAGAAACCGTTTAATACCTAATTATTATTTATCACATCCTAATAATTTTAAGTTTAAGAAACAAATTTCAACAAAGAAACAATCACTTTTGTTTAAATAATTCTTTTTCTAAAATTAGCATATAAGATAAGAAAAGAAAATATATAAAATGCAGTGAATTTATGTATTTTTGGGCCAATGGCCTTTACATACTGAATAAACTACTTTGAAACTACTTTGAAACCACTCTCACGTTGTTAATTCTTGAGAACAAAGAAAATAGAAACGTTATTATTACCATTAATTACAGCCAATATACATCTTTTTGAACTACAAATAACGTCGTAATATAATTATTATATATTATGTGTGTTAGAAAAAAAAATACTTTACCTTATTCATCTTTTCATTAAATTCACTGATCACTTTTCTGTACATTCTAGATTCATGTGCAATAGCATTAGCCTATATAAAGAGAAACAATAAATGTTTCATTCTTGACTCCTTGAAATGATACAATTGTTAATTTTACTGTCACCTTTTAAATGGTTAAATATAATATTTACCATCAACGGTCGCTCATGCACCATTAGTCAAATTGGAATTCACATTTTCATTCAGAAAAAAAAAACTATACTGAATGCAAGCACCCTTTGTAATTAATTATATAAATCCATGAAAGTGCTTCATAGTTACTAATCTTAATGCAAGACAACATATTTAGAAAATGTAAAATAAATCAAATTAAATGGGTCTACAATGAGATCAAACTAATAAGTTATATATTCTTAGATTTAAAATGAAAATTATTCTAAAAAAAAATCTTACCTCAGCCATCGAGGTAATGTTAAACCCTTTTCCAATATTAATAGCTCGTGTATGTTCCTGAAATATACATGAATTATAGAATCATACAAAATAATAGTATTTGTGTATCATGAAAACTCAATAATACCTCAGTAGGCATTCTATAATAGGCATTTGTGATAATCATGATATATGCAATTTGGTCACCATTAGGTTGTTTCTAAAACAAGTAATTTTCCTATGCATTAGCATGCAGACTCATACCTTGAATTCAGTACATAAGCGTCCACATGTCATTTCTTCGCCATCAATTCTTTGGACTTTAGATATTTCTGATTCAAACAGAGTCTTTATCAAATTATCAAAGTGCCCTTGAAACCGTTCAACTGTTTCTGAAAATGAGTTATAAAATTAAAACAATAAATTCTGGGTTATAATAAAATAAAACATTAATTCATCATTTATTTTAATAGTCAATTAGACATTTATTCATTTATTAAATAATGTATTGTGCATAGCTGTAATGTTGTAATAAAAAAAGAAACGAAGAATCAATTATGCCCTCACGTTTGTCATTCTTCACCACACTCATTATTACTATCACCCCACGTACGTATAATATAATATATAATATAATATATAATATAATATATAATATAATATAATATATATTATAATATATATTATATAATACAATATATATTATAATATATATAATATAATATATATAATATAATTATTTAAATTAAATTAAATTAAATCGACTTAAAAATTGTAA
>NW_022748372.1:61245-70154 GCF_011630105.1 Anneissia japonica | reverse complement strand
ATATACACATATGCACATATATATATATATATATATATATATACATATACACATATATATATATAAACATATACACATATATATATACACACATTTACACACATATATATATACACACATATACACACATATATATATATATATATACATATACACATATATATACATATACATATATATATATATACTCATATACACACTCATGTGTGTGTGTGTGTATGTATGTATTATAATACACACATACATACACATACATTCACATTTACAAACATACAATACATATGTGTGTGTATTTATACCACAAAAGGCATATACTGGGCATTTGGTAAAACCTACTAAAAAGCAAAGTAAACGAGTAATGATGGTTCTAAGTTTTTATTTTTATAGATGTCTTTGATTTTAGTTTCGTTTTATAATTTTTGTAGTTTGTATTGTCATTGTTTTGTTTTTGTTTAATGAAATAAACAAACTGAAATGAATACCCCACAACGAACATTGCATTTGCTATTCTGGAATAAATGTATAAATAATCTATAAAATTACTAACCTCCAATGACGCATCTCGCTTCTCCTTCACAGACTTTTTCTCCTGGGGTAGGCATCAGGAAACACTTTAAACTATTAAACACTTTACAAATGTTTTCCCTTACCTCCTTATTTTCTTTACCTTGTTCATTATCAGTGGTGTCCTATCAAGTCCAGAGAGATATATAGTGAGATAAAAAATGCATCAAAGATAATGTTACCCATGTAAAAAACCTTCATATATTTAAATAACTTTACTTCAAATCAAAATTATAGTAATATAAAATACTCTTATTCTTAATTGTTGTCAAGAAAGTGTTTTATTGTATTTATTTATGTATTTTTTTTGTATTCATTCATTCATTAAATCATTCATTACATCCGGCACAAAATCACAAATTAAAAATGGCCAGAGTAGTGCTAAGGGGACACTATGGGCTGAGAGCCCAATACAAGATGTGGGTATCCTCTAGACACCCTGACTAAAGATGTATAAAATATATTACAAAAACAGTAGAGGCAAGACAATAACATATTACAATATTTGCCTATAGAAGATTGATAACATATGAAAATTTACAAATAAAAAGTTAAGAACAGGGGTGAATTTCATTCTGTAAAACAGTAACTGTTAAAATACCAATAAAACTTAAATTAGGGGATTAAATCGAGGAAATACGATAAACAACTATTTTAAATGTTTAAACTTTAATAATTACAGAATTTAAAAAGCTCAATATTAAACAGGATGATTATTGTTTCTTAATATATTTCTATCAAAAATAAAATCAGATATGTTCCTAAAAAAAGGTAATAATCAATTAAGATTACAAGTTTTTACTTGGGTTAAGTTGTAAAAATTTCCAAAAGAAGTGTTCTTTGTCACCTTAACCTAGTACCACTTAAACTTAAATTGTTATTTGTTACATTTCACAAAGTAAACCATACTGTACACAATAACCGCAGTTAAATATTCTCATTTTTAATTGTATACTTCTGTGTGTATACTGGGATAAATTTTAAGCGAAACTAACCATGCACTTTTTTAGGTATTGTTCTCCTCCATCTTCACCAAAGGTAAACTCTTTTTTACCCCGCCAATCCCGAATAAGAAACAACATCGTCTGTAAGTAATAATTAGTGTGATAAAATATACATACTGTAGTAGCTTATCATTATAGGATAATGCAACTGTACATTGTTAAAAGAATCACATTCAAAATTCAATCTCAATTTTAGAGAATTAAATAATTCTGAAAGTTACACAGATGGAACACATAATAATGTACTACTGTTTACAGTACTTGTTGTCAAAGCTAAGAGGACCTATTTCTTGTAAAAGTAGTTGCCATCATCAATATTAACTGTTATAGGATGCAAATTTTCGCATAAATCCAGCCTACTGATTGAGTTTTGATAGCTGTATGGCGAGTCGGATCGAGCGGATTGGATTGCATTGGATTTATTCGGTGTAAACACCAAGTTTAGCCCACGAACGTCTAGAAGAAGACTTATTTCCATTGGGGATTGGACAGTACACCGGGAGACAATCCCCTACTCTTTTCAGAAGAGTGTACGACGTTCTTTAACGTGCACATGGGCCATAAATGCACACGGGACCAACGGCTTAAACGTCTCATCCGAAAGACGGTGCGCTATTGTAACTTGTATTTCAGCCCTCTAGCTGAAACACAAGGAGAGGCAGCGATGGGATGAACCAGGGACCATAGAGATCTCGATCCACGGTTCAACGCACACATAGTGGCTATCACCAGATTAGCCGACTGAGCTAAGCTGCTCTAAGCTGCGGTAAAATAAGGAGCGCTGCAGTCATATTGGCATTTATCAAGCGCAGAACTTGACCAACGCAATTCTATGGAATATAGAAACCTACAACATGATTTCAACGGATCATTTTTAATGATAACCCATTCAGCAGACTGCCACCGACTATCAGCAGACAGCGTCACGTTATCTAGCACTCAAGGGAGGGGAATTAGATTCGTCGTAAGACACAGCGAGTAACCGGCTTAAAATGTCTCATCGGATAAGATCTATACAGTAGGCCCAGTGTGGGTGTCCCGAAAGCTCACATCTATAGAACTGACTAATCATGAAATAAACACCAGTAAGTATCATCGATACCAGCATAGGCCCCTATTTGCGATGTTTACTGGAGAAAACAAATACAGTTCAAAGAAACCGTTGTACGTGTACAGGCTATTCGCATTCCACGGAACCGTACGGTACGGTTTAGGTAGGTTTTCGATAGCGGTTTCTAATGCTCATCGTGCGAATATCCGATATTATGGTTTTCGATCGTTCTCGCTCTTTATATTTTAACCATGCTTTGCATATTTTTGAATTATTTTAAGTCTTTTTGCTGCTTTTTATGATGTTTTGGAAATCGATGTTTAATTTTCATCATTGTACATGTTACTTTTGATTCCAAAATCTTCTTTATTTGTTTGTTTGTATATTCGGTATCAAAATATTATAATACAAAAGATAAAATTACTAAAACCAGGTCCAGCGGAGGGGGGGCTGTTCCACACCCTTTCCCCCGTCAGTCCAGCCTAAAAATAAAAGAGTGAGAAAGAAGAGTGCCCGTATTAATTCTATAAACTTTTTAGGAATGGCTATTTCTAAAACAGCTACTTCATCATTGGTGTAACTAAAGTGTAGGCCTGTAAGAAATCTACTAACAGGAGCTTTATTGTTGCTAAATGAATTAATAATTTTAAGAATTTCATTTTCACCTGTTGGGTTTAGAAATAATAATTATTAATATTAATGTTGAGATTATGATAGTCATGTAGACAATAAATACAAAAGAAGTCTTGTACACACTATGCCTAATAGAGCTTACAAATTATCGTCAACCAAGGAATTATTTCCTTAAGAAGTTAATGATATTGAAACTATGTTTGATATATTAAATTAACCAGCGGAATTAATCAGTGGTATCATTAATGATTTTAAAAGATCTATTGTTAATACAACCAACAATAATATTATTACTACTAGTCAAGAAGCTGTCGAGCAACTTATTAGAATTGTTCTACTTTTTAAAGATCAAACTTGTTCCAACACCGTACTTAAACAACTTAAACAGCTTAGCTCTAAGATTAATAAAGATATTATGCCCGTATTCACTAGCAGGAAGATAGGTGAAATCTTGAAATTAAATCGAAAGAAAGTAAACCTAAGATTGTTAATGAACGTTGTTTATAAATTTCAATGTGGCTTGTGCGATGCAAGCTATGTTTGCTAAACACTTGTTGATACCTTTATCAACGCATTGATGAGCACACCTAAGGTAACATAGGACAACATTTAAAAGATCTTAATATTAGTGCTACTGAAATTGTTAAATGTTTCAAGGTTTTATCTAGGTGCAAAATGCAAATAAAATAATAACAATAAAATAAAATAAAAATAATAGTCATGATAACAATAATAACAATGAGACTAAACTACTCCTTTTCCTTAAACTAATTAATAGTTGGCCATTGACTCCGCGGAGCTCATCCGCCCTTTGTTCAGCTATTGGTTTTTCTTGCTGCTGGGTGACCATAAATACCCTCCCCTCAGCAGCCACTAAGACACATCTAAGAGGGTTGTCAGTTTAGTCGCCGACGCTTCGACCGGATGGAGTTTAATGTCGTACCCAGGACGTCCCTAACTACCTTAAGCTAGGCTTAACTACTCTTAAATACAGTATATTACTCTTAACTACAATTGGTTAAACTATTCCCCACCGGCTTCGGGGCCATTTTATCAACCTTGACATAAGTTGGATAAACAAATTAATGGCTTTTAAGAAGAGATTTAAATGTAATGATGGAAGTTGCATGTTTGATGTGTAATGGGATGTTATTCCAGTTGGTTGGAGAAGCAAATGAAAAGGCACAATTGCCATATGACACTGTGAATGCTTTAGGAGTATGAAGCCCTTTAGTGCTAGAACGTAATGTTCGCTTGGTGGAGTGATCTTGTATTAAGTGTGTGATGTAATGTGGTGCGTTGTTATGCCTTGACTTATATGTAATCAAAAGAATCTTGAAAATGATCCGTTGATGAACGGGCAGCCAGTGAAATTGCCTAGCTGGTATCGACGATACTTTCTGGTGTTTATTTCATGATTAGTCAGTTCTATATATTGATGTTAGCTTTCGAATAAAGGTATTATTGTCTAGAAATCCTGGTATATTTAGTTGAGGGTGTTAATTTCCGGGGTCTGATATTTCGAGTGGGTCTGATATCTCGTAATCTTAGGTCTGAGCTTTCAGGACACCCAGCCCAGTGTAATTGCTTATGTACACCCTAGTCTGGGAACCAGTAGATTATTTCAACTCCTTTTTCTAAGTTTTGTTAGGCCATCACATTTATTAAACATTATGTGTACATATCCCCAAAAAAGCAACCCGACGGTTGGGGCAAAAGGTTGGGTTGCATGTGACTAACACGATTAGAGGCGTTTCTGGTTTGGCGGGTTTGTTTAAGTAGATGTATTTGGAAAGTAAGTGGGTTGTCACATATTTTAGTGTCAGTAGTTGAAAATAAAAATGTTCAATATGTGGAAGAGCGAGTAAAAGTGTTGACCTCTTTCCTGGCGCGTAGTTTAAGCTGTCTGAATGTTACGTAATACCTGAGACAACAATAGAAGAAGATTGGAAATGACCCGAGATTTCCTTTGTTCTTCCATCCCGGCGATTCGTTGTGTGTTGCATGCTTTTGATATGCAAATCCAGTCAACCAAACACTGTTGCAGCCAAGCGAATGCTTACTGCGCATGTTCAGTTCATAATCACCGAGCCATGTAAATGAATGTATACCGAATAGGCGTCCCTGATATCGTAGCCGAACTTGTTCGCGGCCGAAACGGCCCTACGGTCCTAGGCCTATAATGGCTAGGCCACACTGTAGGCTTAAACTAGGGCATAATTTAAGGCAGTATTTCGTATTTATGATCATGTAATCCATAAAGATATTGAATATAGGTACAAACAGGTTTAGCTAATCTTTCGGTATGTTACCTGTCAATGACTAATGGTTCATGAATATTAGAGAAAAGTAGTATTATAGCTGATGTTTCCAACATTCAATTGCTCAAAAAGCAGTGATTAATATGAAAATATGTCAATTGGACTGTATGTATATATTCTCTGATTCTGAACATGACTTAGGTACACACAAAAATACCATTTCTGTTGTGGTAAATGATTTCAGAACATACATGTGCTTATAAATGTGTGTAAACTGTACTATGGATTTAGTGTGTTTCTTCAATTCAGGCATTTTACAGAGTGTCGGGACCCGGTTAGGCCTAGCCCTGGACGATTGAGGGTAGGGGTTGCCGAATTACAAGCCTATTGTAGCCTTATGTACGCATACCATAAATTTCAGACATTTAAACTGCAATATATGTGTTTATGTATCTTACCTTTCAAAGAAATTTTCAAAGTAAAAGTTTAATAATTTCTAACACGAAAATATCTGGTTGTCTCGTGTGTGGAAGTTGCCCGCTTGCGGTTCGAACAACCTTATTTGCATATCAATGAAACACAAGACATCACCAACTAGAAAACAATAGAATCCAGTCGCGTTTCCAATCTCCTAATATAAGTACCCCCGTTTGAATAACCGCCCTTCTCATATAACCGCCCCTTCTAACGTGAAAATTCCCTTAAGCGCCCCGTTTGAATAAGCGCACCTAATAATATCATAAGATTTTCTTTTTCGCAAGTAAATAATCCAATCAATCCTGGGACTGTGGTTGTTGACATAATTGAGCTGCAGAGTGGAAAGACATTCTTCTTAGGTCAATATCAAAATGAGGATATTTCTCTTGGACAGATGAGAGCTCCGATCCCTGGGCAGACAGTATAATTCCAACTTTACTCTTTTTACATATTTGTCTATGCCTAGTCCTACTCCTCTTTTACTTTTAGAACATTCTCATCTTAGTTTTCAAATAAAAAATACAATGATCCTGCCATCCTGCTAATCTCAATCGGCCGATAGCCAACGAGCTAACCACTACCCACCACCACTAATTACATCTGCTATTTAGCTGTTATGTAAATATTCACGCATTCTCGTCATGAACCATGTTCTCTGGACGATTATCTTTTCCGCCTAACCACCAATTGTAATGTCCTTATATAATCTTTTTTTCATTCAAAACGTGCCTCTTGAATTCAATAATTTCCCATAAGAGCCCTTCGATTTTAATCTATTTCTATAAGGGCCCCCTCAATTTCCACTCTGTTTTCATAAGCGCCCCGTTTAAATAAGTGCTCCGTTTGAATAAGCGCCTCTCAGAAAGTGCAAACAATATTTTAAGCGCCCGGGCGCTTATTCGCGCGAGTTCGGTAGTTGTCTCAGGTAATACTGTATGCGCGTAATGATCTTGCTTGTCTGGATATATATATATATATATAGTGGTTTTCACGTGGTTGCTAGCTGTTGAACACATCCATCGTTACTGTATGGTTTGCCGGTTTAGCAAGGTAAACTTAATTAAATAAGTTTACAGGTATGTTAATGAATTGTTATATTGATATTGTATCTTGATAATAGTAGCGCTTTACATTGCGATATCTTTAGCGATGTTTAATAATATTATTTATTTATAATTGATTCGAGTATCAGTATTAGTAGTATTTCTCGAGTTTGCAACTGAGAAATTTGTTGTTAGTGGATGATAGGTATGCATGTCGCAATGGTACAGCTGTGTGTGAAGCTGTACAGTGTATTATTGGACTGTTTTGTATTTGAATATTTTCTTTAACTTTACATCGCTAACAACTATAATGGTTTATTCCTAGATGAATTCGATTGTATGATATGTAGGCGGCTAACGATGGTTGTGCTCCTCCAAAGTTAGTTTTTGTTTAAATCCAGGTATGCACATTGTTAGGCATTGATATTGTAATGGTTAGGTAATATTGTTAAATGATTAATTGATGTGATGGCATCGTGTAGTAATGCTGCACATGAGTTACAAATGTATGATTCAATAATATATATGTATTGAAACTGATATTCTACTGTTTCACAGGGGATTTTTGTTTGTTGTGCCGACGTGTACACATCGACAGATGATTGAGATGATTGGTGATCGTGAATCTCTTAAACATTGACGATTGAAAGAACCTGGAACGTTATGGTTGTCGTTGTCTTGTTTGTTCAGTCAACCTAAACTAACACAATTACTATAGTATATGTTGCTTGAATTCTGTGTTCAAAACGCAACATGTATTGTGACAACAATTTTATGACAGCAATCAGTGAAAATAACGTGGAAGAAGCTGCTTCCTTCTTCGAAAAGTCAATTGATTACCTTTGCAAAGTTTTAAACCAAACCAAAGAGACAAAAATTAAGAAATTTGCACACAGGTCTAAATATTATAGAAACACGTTTTACGATGAAGAATATTCTTCATAGGCGTAGATCCCGGGTGATGGGGGATATATCGCCCCCAATATTTGACAATGGGGGGATGGTCCATTGTATCACCCCCCCCCCCCTCAATATTTTGACTATGTAAGGGATAAAATGGAATTTTACACACTTAAAGACTGTCACAGAAATAATTTGCACTGTCTTATGCGCTTACAAAGATAAAAATTAGCATAATGTATTAATGTTGATAACAAAATTATTTTATCTGATACCAATCTAAGCTCTTCTTTCCTTAGATGTTAGATGTGCTTGCAAAGAGAGCCACATTTCACACTCAAGGGTGTGTACGACATAAGTTATGTTATGTCAATTCCAAGAATGTTTAAGGTTATATCGGTTGATGAGGAATTTATTGATTAGGCCTATAATAGCAAATTGCATCAATTTATTTTGCAAAAACAAGAATTCCAGCTTCAGAGGGGTGCACATCCCCTGTCCGCATAAGGGCACACATTTTCGTCAACACCAGGCGCGTAACAGGGGTCCTGGGTCAGAGTGGGTACGGTATTTTGTTTCCCGGTTATTAATTTACCATACCCACCCCACCCCACCCCACTCCTTATATAGAAAACAATACGACATAGGGCTTATCTTATTTATAATATAGGCCACACACGTGTGTTTAAAACTAAATATAAGCGTTTTCATCATGGTTTTATTTATTACAAACATATTCTTTCACCATCAATACATATTGAGGCTCTTCTTTTAGGTTAAAACGATCTGTCTTAAATTTGTCTTTTTTGAGTTTGGGACTATTGTTAGGCCTATGTGTTGAAATAACTTAAAAAAGGATAAACCTAAAAAAGCCCTAAAAAATTTGTCTTTTTTGAGTTGAGAAAAAATATTTTTGTGTTTTTAATTCTAATTTCGTAGGAATTGATGAAAACTCCCTAAAATGTGCAATTTATAG
>NW_022748372.1:54244-55553 GCF_011630105.1 Anneissia japonica | reverse complement strand
AGTTTAAGAATTTCATTTTCACCTGTTGGGTTTAGAAATAATAATTATTAATATTAATGTTGAGATTATGATAGTCATGTAGACAATAAATACAAAAGAAGTCCTGTACACACTATGCCTAATAGAGCTTACAAATTATCGTCAACCAAGGAATTATTTCTTTAAGAAGTTAATGATATTGCAACTATGTTTGATATATTAAATTACCCAGCGGAAATAATCAGTAGTATCATTAATGATTTTAAACAATCTATTGTTAATACAACCAACAATAATATTATTACTACTAGTCAAGAAGCTGTCGAGCAACTTATTAGAAATGTTCTAGTTTTTAAAGATCAAACTTGTTCCAACACCGTATTTAAACAACTTAATCAGCTTAGCTCTAAGATTAATAAAGATATTATGCCCGTATTCACTAGCAGGAAGATAGGTAAAATCTTGAAATTAAATCGAAAGAAAGTAAACATAAGATTGTTAATGAACGTTGTTTATAAATTTCAATGTGGCTTGTGCGATGCAAGCTATGTCGGCTAAACACTTGTCGATACCTTTATCAACGCATTGATGAGCACACTTAAGGTAACATAGGACAACATTTAAAAGATCTTAATATTAGTGCTACTGAAATTGTTAAATGTTCCAAGGTTTTATCTAAGTGCAAATCCAAAATGCAAATAAAATAATAACAATAAAATAAAATAAAAATAATAGTCATAATAACAATAATAACAATGAGACTAAACTACTTATTTTCCTTAAACTAATTAATAGTTGGCCGTTGACTCCGAGGAGCTCATCCGCCCTTTGTTCAGCTATTGGTTTTTCTTGCTGCTGGGTGACCATAAATACCCTCCCCTCAGCAGCCACTAAGACACATCTAAGAGGGTTGTCAGTTTAGTCGCCGACGCTTCGACCGGATGGAGTTTAATGTCGTACCCAGGACGTTCCTAACTACCTTAAGCTAGGCTTAACTACTCTTAAATGCAGTATATTACTCTTAACTACAGTTGGTTAAACTATACCCCGCCGGCTTCGGGGCCATTTTATCAACCATGACATAAGTTGGATAAACAAATTAATGGCTGTTAAGAATAATAATAATAATTAATAATAATTTTGGCTTATATAGCGCATTATGCTAAAGCCTCAATGCGCTTAACAGTAAAAATAAAATTCTGGGGAAAAAAATTAAGAAAAATACAAGTTAAAAAGGTGAGTTTTTAAAGCTGCCTTAAAATCATCAATGGAAGTTGCCTGTCGGATTGTAATAGGCAGAGCATTCCAAAGAAAGACAGAAGCCCAAGAG
>NW_022748372.1:53762-54161 GCF_011630105.1 Anneissia japonica | reverse complement strand
AGACCTCTTAGGAATGTAAGGATGAATGAGTTGTGAAATAAACATTGGCGAGGAATTATGAAGTGCTTTGAAAACAAATAATAAAATCTTGTAAGTAATTCTCTGTGTTACAGGAAGCCAATGAAGGCGCCTTAACGCAGGAGTGATATGATCCCTAATTGGGCTTAAAGTGACCAAACGGGCAGCTGCATTCTGAACTCGCTGAAGTTTTGAAATATCCTTAGCTGGCAATCCATAAAGCAATGAGTTACAACAATCCAGCCTTGATGCTGTCTCTTATACACATCTAGATGTGTATAAGAGACAGGAATGGAACTTTGTTCACATCACGAGTAGTCCTGAACATGCCCAATCAAATGGCCTTGCAGAGAATGCGGTAATTAAAGCAGGCAAAGATGT
>NW_022748372.1:47173-52757 GCF_011630105.1 Anneissia japonica | reverse complement strand
GACCTCCACTAAAGAGTCCACATCTGAAGCAGGGCGGTTAGATGAGAGCCAGGTGCAAATATCAGACTGAAATTTGTCGATGTCGATTCTTTTCAAATTCCTTGAAGTAATTTGCATCCTGCTAGGCCCTGGACGACTGATATTGACCTGACATTTTATGGCATGATGATCTGAAGGCATGCCATATTGTATAGAGATGTTGTTAAGCAGGTCAGAATCTTTGTGGGAAATAAGCAAGTCTAGTGTGTGATTTGCAGTGTGTGTTGAATCTTCAACATGTTGATGTAAATCAAATATATCCAGAAAGTATAGGAATAATGCAGCATCTCTATTATTGACGTTATCCACATGGAAATTGAAATCCCCAACAATAAGTAAATTAGAGCAATTTACACTAACTGATTCAAGTAAAGAGCAAAATTCGTCAAAGAACAAAGATGATGTAAGCTTGTTCTTAGTGTTCGGGGGAATCCTGTAAATAACAACTAAATGAAATGAAGTAGCAAGTGAGGATAATGTAACCTTAGAGCATTCCATCGATTTAAAATGAGGAGACTCACATTTGTGGATATGAATACCATCCCGGACAATAACGGCAATGCCCCCACCAAGAAGAGATTTAAATGTAATGATGGAAGTTGCATGTTTGATGTGTAATGGGATGTTATTCCAGTTGGTTGGAGAAGCAAATGAAAAGGCACAATTGCCATATGACACTGTGAATGCTTTAGCAGTATGAAGCCCTTTAGTGCTAGAACGTAATGTTCGCTTGGTGGAGTGATCTTGTATTAAGTGTGTGATGTAATGTGGTGCGTTGTTATGCCTTGACTTATATGTAATCAAAAGAATCTTGAAAATGATCCGTTGATGAACGGGCAGCCAGTGAAATTGCCTAGCTGGTATCGACGATACTTTCTGGTGTTTATTTCATGATTAGTCAGTTCTATATATTGATGTTAGCTTTCGAATAAAGGTATTGTCTAGAAATCCTGGTATATTTAGTTGAGGGTGTTAATTTCCGGGGTCTGATATCTCGTAGTCTTAGGTCTTAGCTTTCGTAGGTCTGAGCTTTCAGGACACCCAGCCCAGTGTAATTGCTTATGTACACCGTAGTCTGGGAACCAGTAGATTATTTCCTCCTAGATTAACTCCTTTTTCTAAGGTTTTTTAGGCCGTCAAATTTATTAAACATTATGTGTACATATCCCAAAAAAAGCAACCCGACGTTTGGGGCAAAAAGTTGGGTTGCATGTGACTAACACGATTAGAGGCGTTTCTGGTTGGGCGGGTTTGTTTAAGTAGATGTGTTTGGAAAGTAAGTGGGTTGTCACATATTTTAGTGTCAGTAGTTGAAAATAAAAATTTTCAATATGTGGAAGAGCGAGTAAACGTGTTGATCTCTTTCTTGGCGTGTAGTTTAAGCTGTCTGAATTTTACGTAATACCTGAGACAACGGTAGAAGGTGATTGGAAATGACCCGAGATTTCCTTTGTTCTTTCATCCCGGCGATTCGTTGTGTGTTGCATGCTTTTGATATGCAAATCCAGTCAACTAAACACTGTTGCAGCCAAACGAATGCTTACTGCGCATGCTCAGTTCATAATCACCGAGCCATGTAAATGAATGTATACCGAATAGGCGTCCCTGCGCCAGTGGGGAAAAGAAACAACCACAGTACAAAGACTACAATCGGACACACTAGCAGTAGTGTACAACAAAGCTTTATTACAGCCAACAAAACAACAGTCCGATTAATCCAAGAAGGAGTATCGAGAGAGACTGCCCATAGAGGGCGCCTAATCAAATCACAGTGTGTTAACACTGGCGTGACTTCTCTTGTCCTATTATTTATTCCTTTATTACGCCTTTTTTTTAAAACTAAAAATTAACAAAAAAAAACATCAAGAAAACACTTGTCAGTTTCATGCTGTGCATACTGACACCGTAACACTCGGAGGCAAACATACTATCTATAAAAATCAGTACTACATTTAAGATCATTACAGATTAGAACGTGTCAATCACAATAGTACAAGCGTGATTATAACCTCCGGACATTAAGTAGAGCATAATAAATATGAGTTGTTGACAGAAAAGTGATTTTGAACAAACTCAAACAGACAGTAGTAAATCGAAGATAAACCTAAACCTATAAGAATTCAAGTATGTACTAATACTACTGATCCATAACATAGTCAGAGAATCGTTCAGGACGTCTCCTTCGACGTTTTGAACGGCGTAGAAGGGGCTTTGCAGGATGATCTTGAGACGACACAGATGGTGGTGTAGCTTCCAACGAAGGCGCCTTCATGAGGTCAACTGGAGGAAGAGCGAGTGCCTCTGGTACGGCAGGTGGAGTGGGTGGTGACGGATCAGCTACAGGAGGGCATTGATACTCATCATCTGATGTATCACTGTGAGTCCTTCGTGGTGGAGTTGCTGCATCCTTACCCTTGGGGACACTGAAGCACTCAGACTTTTGACACGATAACTAGTGCTTCTCAACTGAGAGCCAGAAAATTTACGAACTGTGCACCAGGCTCCATCAACAGATACAACAAGGTAACGATCTCGTGCAGAGGTCTTGTTACGATCTCCCCAAATGTAAACCAAATCCCCCATGTTAACGGAAGTATCAGGTGCCACATCGGCTGTCGGCGCTTTAGATTTTTCGCTGTAGCGGTGGTTGTTGGTTCGAAGGTTGTGCTGTTCAATAATCAACTTTTGATCTGAGACAGGGATTTGGACATGCGAGAACTGATCCCGCTGTGTTCACATTTCACGTGACGATAAACCTCGAGTGCGGATACGAGAGTTGAGACGGGCAGTAGCAATAGACAGTAGGTGAAACAGGTCCACCACTAGGCTCTTGGCGAAGTAACTCATCCTCCAGCTCACGCACTCCCTTCTCTCCCACTGGGTTTTTGTTGATATTCTTAACTCTGCCCATCTCAACTACAAGTCTGTGTTTGAGCAACAGCTCATCATTAACAAGTGCAGCAAAGCCAGGGGCGTGGTCAGTACGAATAGTCGCTGGGGGACCATCCATTCACATTTCAGTACACAGGCGAATCAGGGCATCGCGTAATGTGGTGTGTGTTTCGTCCGTAATCAAGCATGTGGAGGTGAAGGAGGTGACAGTCTCTCTGACAACCAAAATAAGTTGACGTTCTCGTTTTAAAACATCAGCAGCGAAAGTAAGTCCGAGTATCGCTGGCGGGTCTCCTGTGGACTGTTGTATTTTAGTGTGTGGTACGTTACGAAGATATGCGCAGTGGTGACATGTATTAGACGCCAGCTCGATAGACTTGTCCATATCAAGGGCATATAAATAGCGATGCACAGATAACCTAAGTTGGTGACAAGTCGGATGATCAAGGCGGACATGAAGTGCGGTGAGTAATCCATCGACCACAGCTCTAGGAACAATAATGCATTCGCGCGAGGGTGCCATAGGCTCCGTACGTTTAACAACCAGTAGCCCATCTTTGCCAATAGAACAACCGGTGTTTAGGTAGCGCTTTATGTCCTTAGCATGGGTATTTTTCTTAGACGGGCGGGTTCCCTGCCGAAGATGAAGTTTTACTTGAACAAGGTCTGGGCATTCGGCTTGGATAGCTAACAACGCTGATCGACTCGTGAATGGTAATTTAGCCTCTCCATTAATGAACTCTCGCACTGATGTGCGAAGTACACTTGACTCTTCATGCGGTGGACAAAAGAACAAACTTGACAGTTGGGATCAGTAGATGGGGGCGCATTTCGACTGGCAAAATCGGATGGGACATTAGCTGATCCAGCAAGGTGCCTAACTGATACATGGTATCGACTTGCGATAGACAGAAAAGTGGAGACGCGTGGACTGGCAGAAAATTCTTCTCTACACAACTTGTCTAGAGCCTGTACACATGGCTTACTGTCTGTAAGGATGCATGTTGTATGTCGCGACTGGGTAATGTATGGACTAAAGTGCTTGATAGCAGCAGCAATGGCAAGGGCCTCCACTTCACAGGGCAACCAAGTGACTTGGCGTGTACTGAGTTTAGCACTATGGAAACCGGCTAGATGAAGCTTGTCATGGCGTGTGACATACAACGTTGCCCCCATACCAAAGTTCTTAACAGCACCATCTGTGACAATCCACAGTTGGGCATCAGGACGTGGTAGCATAATAAGCTTATTAGAGGAAAGTGCATTCTGTGCAGTTTTGAAGGCTTCATGTAAAGCATCACTCCAGCATACAGCTTCCTTGGACTGTAGGCCAGTGATTGCCTCCTTTAAGGGAGCGAGGAAGGAAGCACATTGGGGAATAACGCGCGCTAACACCTTGTATGCGCCAATAAATGAACGCAAACCCTTAACAGTCTGTGGTGAAGTGCAAGATTGTAATATAGATATACGATGTGGGTTTGCCTGAATAGACCCTAGAGACCATGTCCATCCCAGAATAGTTGTGGTTTTTGGACAGATACTGGTTTTACCAGCAGAAAGTCGCAGGCCACATTTGTAGATGCACTGTAGAAGCCGCCGCCAATTATAAAGCAGTTCATCATAACTATCCCCACCACAATACAGGTCGTCGGCAAGTTTGGCAACCACTCCCTCCTCGATCAAGTCTCCCAACACGCGACATGTAAGCTCTTCGAGGGCTGTCTCAGACCCGGGCATACCCATGGCGCAGCGAGCGTACACTCTTACGCCGCGAAATGGCGTTGCTACGCCGCAATATTTCATGGACTCTCGAGACAAGGGTATTTGGTAAAAGGCTTTTGTTAAGTCAGTGGTAATGAGGTGTTTCCATTCGGCAATATTTCTAAGGACGGTTAACATCAGGCATTAGTGAGGGTTGGGGCTTTGCGTAACGTCCGACTTCAGCAAATGCTGTGACAAGACGGAAACCACCGCTTTCCTTCTTGACCAAGAAAGAAGGGTTTAAATACTCCACCTGGACACCAACGTCTTCTGGGCGAACGAAAACACCCATTTGCTCAAGTTCATCGAATTTGTGTTGCAACTCAACCAACTTTTCACGAGAATACTGAGGAACTCGACCCTTTCGTTGAGTAGGCAGAACGGGTCCCATGTTAAAAGTGCAGAAGTGTCACGGGGCTCAAGAGCAAAAACATCATTCTGGGAGAAGTCAGGTGGTAAATCTAACTCAATAAAGTCGCCAGGCCAAATAGTAGTTTCTTCCTCTGGAGCGCGCAGAACGCATGCGCGGCGCACGCTAGGAGGACTAGGATGTATAGGACGAGACCCATATAAATAGGTAGTTCCGTCGCCCAGAATTATTTGTCTCCTAGCTGGACGAATGGTTATGTCATTCAACTCCATAAATGGGGTGCCCGCGAGTACGTCCACATCGAGTTTCTCGACAACAAAACCTTCAAATTTAAATTCCTTGTCGTCCCTAGTAAACACAATAGATTTTTCGCCTATGACAATGAGTGGGGATGATCCGTCTGCCTGATGGGCGGACTGGGAGCTAGTTTTGATGGATGCACCTAATGCAG
Source organism: Anneissia japonica (assembly GCF_011630105.1). Lineage (NCBI taxonomy): Eukaryota > Metazoa > Echinodermata > Crinoidea > Comatulida > Comatulidae > Anneissia > Anneissia japonica. Next base: position 47,244 of record NW_022748372.1, on the reverse strand, counting down.
TGGCTGTGAAAACTGATATCATGTTACCTGTTGCCCCACTGTCGACTGTGATTCGAACGGTATGATGTTGG
>NW_022748372.1:29828-47065 GCF_011630105.1 Anneissia japonica | reverse complement strand
CATCGATAATGTCAACGATCTGTCGGGCTTTGGCAATGTACCTCCTATCTGACTCGGGCAAATGTGGACATTGACTAAGAAAGTGTCGATCGTCTGAACGACCGCACTGTTTACAGATAGGACACGTTGTGGGTTGTTGAAAACGTGAAGGCTGGAACTGTCGACGAGACCTTTGGGAATGAGGTATGCTTGCTGGGCGTGCTGCTGCTGCACGCAAGACGCGTGTGTCATCGGCTGTACGTAACTCTTCTAGAAGGGAATCAATAGCTTGTGAGATTTCAGGTTTAATTGAAGCAAGTGTTCTGGTACGAAGTTATGTGCCATACCTTTGTTTAACTATCTTTGGAAGGCCTTTATGTATTAGAGAGAGCCACATAAGGACCACCATATTTTCCAGGGAGGGGGAAAGCTCCTCGTCGTTTTCAAGTACATGGTTATGATGGGAAATACCGCCACCTTGCTTTAACAAATTATCATGAATAAATGCAAGAAGACGCTGTTGTAAGTCCCCAGGGCGTTCATTATCTTCTAGGTGGATGTCCACAAAATCAATAAAATGTCCACCGGTGGACTGAAACCCATAACGTAACCTGATGGTTTGCCATATTTGAGACAAGGAAGTGGAACTTTTAACAATGGTGTTGCGAGAAATCACAGGACAATAATTTGCTATTTGCCCCAGCATAAGCTCCAGGATAGTGACCTTTTGGTGGGCCGTACGACGCCGCTGTTCGGGAACGTCAGAACCGTCGTCGGTGAAACCCCTGAGTGGGGCAGCTTTCGTTTTGGGGCTCCAGGACGAGCCATCTAACAGGAATGGGCCAAAGTTAGCATCTAGTGTTAGGGTATAAACTAAATTCTGTTTCCAATTTTCAAATGTGTTAATAGTCTTCGTCTTTGTAAGACTCCATTGCTTTGGTGCTCGCATAACAGCCATAGTTGCCACACAATAACAGGCCTAGGCAGCTAGTGCTTTCACTTGAAAGGGAATCAAGAACCGATGGACGCACGGTGGAGCGATAGTCAATGTACAGTGATTGACGAAAAGGTGTACACATTGTTAGGCATTGATATTGTAATGGTTAGGTAATATTGTTAAATGATTAATTGATGTGATGGTATCGTGTAGTAATGCTGCACATGAGTTACAAATGGCCTAGCTCAACAATGGGCATAGGAACTCACCAGTACCGTGGATGGGAACGTTTCTTGAAGCTGCCACTACGCCAGTGGGGAAAAGAAACAACCACAGTACAAAGACTACACTCGGACACACTAGCAGTAGTGTACAACAAAGCTTTATTACAGCCAACAAAACAACAGTCCGATCAATCCAAGAAGGAGTATCGAGAGAGACCGCCCATAGAGGGCGCCTAATCAAATCACAGTGGGTTAACACTGGCGCTGGCATCGTAGCTGAACTTGTTCGCGGCCGTAACGGCTCTACGGTCCTAGGCCTATAATGGCTGGGCCACACTGTAGGCTTAAACTAGGGCATAATTTAAGGCAGTATTTCGTATTTATAATCATGTAATCCATAAAGATATTTAATATAGGTACAAACAGGTTTAGCGAATCTTTCGGTATGTTACCTTTCAATGACTAATGGTTTATGAATATTAGAGAAAAGTATTTTTATAGCTGATGTTTCCAAAAGTAGTAATTAATATGAAAATATGTCAATTGGACTGTATGTATATATTCTCTGATTCTGAACATGAATTAGGTACACACAAAAATACCATTTCTGTTGTGGTAAATGATTTCAGAACATATATGTGCTTATAAATGTGTGTAAACTGTACTATGGATTTAGTGTGTTTCTTCAATTCAGGCATTTTACAGAGTGTCGGGACCCGGTTAGGCCTAGCCCTGGACGGCTGAGGGTAGGGGTTGCCGAATTACAAGCCTATTGTAGCCTTATGTACGCATATCATAAATTTCAGACATTTAAACTGCAATATATGTGTTTACGTATCTCACCTTTCAAAGAAATTTTCAAAGTAAAAGTTTAATAATTTCTAACACCAAAATATCCGGTTGTCTCGTGTGTGGAAGTGTCCCGCTTGCGGTTCGAACAACCTTATTTGCATATCAATGAAACACAAGACATCACAAACTAGAAAACAATAGAATCCAGTCGCGTTTCCAATCTCCTTGTATACCGTACTCGCGGGAATAAGTACCCCCGTTTGAATAACCGCCCTTCTCATATAACCGCCCCTCCAAACGTGAAAATTCCCTTAAGCGCCCCGTTTGAATAAGCGCACCTAATAATATCATAAGATTTACTTTTTCGCAAGTAAATAATCCAATCACTCCTGGGACTGTGGTTGTTAAAATAATTGAGCTGCAGAGTGGAAAGACATTCTTCTTAAGTCAATATCAAAATGAGGATATTTCTCTTGGACAGATGAGAGCTCCGATCACTGGGCAGACAGTATAATTCCAACTTTACTCTTTTTACATATTTGTCTATGCCTAGTCCTACTCCTCTTTTACTTTTCCGACAATTTGCGCCTTTAGAACATTCTCATCTTAGTTTTCAAATACAATGATCCTGCCATCCTGCAAATCTCAATCGGCCGATAGTTGTCTCAGGTAATACTGTATGCGCGTAATGATTTTGCTTGTCTGGATATATATATATATATATATATATAGTGGTTTTCACGTGGTTGCTAGCTGTTTAACACATCAATCGTTACTGTACGGTTTGCCGGTTTGGCAACGTAAACTTAATCAAATAAGTTTACAGGTATGTTAATGAATTGTTATAGTAATTCTGCACATGAGTTACAAATGTATTATTCAATAATATATATGTATTGAAACTGAAATTCTGCTGTTTTACAGGGGTTTTTTGTTTGTTGTGTCGACGTGTACACATCGACAGATGATTGAGATGATTGGTGATCGTGAATCACTTAAACTTTGACGATTAAAAGAACCTTGAACGTTATGTTTGCCGTTGTCTTGTTTGTTCAGTCAACCTAAACTAACACAAATACTATAGTATATGTTGCTTGAATTCTGTGTTCAAAACGCAACATGTGTAGTGACAACAATTTTATGACAGCAATCAGTGAAAATAACGTGGAAGAAGCTGTTTCCTTCTTCGAAAAGTCAATTGATTACCTTTGCAAATTTTAAAGCAAACCAAACGAGACAAACGACACTGGCTAACACGCCAATCATCCCACCCCCCAATGAAAAAAACTTTTCTACACCACTGGTGTTCTTCAACTTTTAAGATTTACGTTAAAAGAAAGTTGAATAAATTTAGACATTGCCAAACAAAAAATTATCGAGGAATATCATTAATTCGGAAAAGCTTTTCTTTATATTATTAATAAAAGATTATCGGAATGGGTAAATGTTTTTAATATTCTGAAGCAAGAACAGGCTGGATTTAGGAAAGGATATAGAACTTTCGATAATGTTTTTATATTAAATACAATCGTTTAAGAATACCTTGATGAAAAGCGGGTAAGCGTTTTTGTTATATTTGTTGATTTAAAGTGTGCCTTCGATTCGATAAACTATAATTATATCATCTCATTTATAAATTAAAGAAAATTGGTGTTCGGGGCAATATAATGAATGTCATTACATCTTTGTACTCAAAATTGCACGCTCATGTTAAAATTGGTATTGAGTTAACCCAGGCGTTCAAGATCGAAATCGGTACACAACAAGGATCACCATTATCGTCCCTTTTATTTAATATTTTTCGGCAAGATTTAAGTGAAAATCTAAATTTGACGAACAATAGATAAAATCCAGATCGGTGATTGTTTATTAAATCATTTGCTATATGCAGATAACCTTTTATTGATAGGGGATACTATTAAAGGACTACAAAGCTTAATTGATATACTTTCTAAATATTTCGTGAGTGGATTTCGTGAGTGGATTTCCCGTACGATTAAAAATCGTAACGGTACTGAGTTTGGTCTACAGGAGTTCGTGCTTCGAACAGGTCATTCCATTCATAGAAGAAGACTTTTGATGGAGAAAGTGTACCTATTAGCAAAGGTTTTGCCCAGATCGAAACTAGCTCCGGCTATATAAAATTGATTATAAGATTGAAAAATATTAATCTTATTATTGTAGTAGTGATAGATAATATGTACACGTTTAAATTATTGTTATTTATTTGTTATGTCATTATACAGTATTTATATTTAAACTTAATGTATTGTTTAGTTATGAATTACTATATCCATGTAAAATTTATCTTATCAATTAAAATTGTATATTTTAAGTAATATAGTAGGCATAAGCCTAGCCGAGGTCTATCCTAGGCTAGGTCTAAACGAGTGACTAGGCCTATATCATGTGAGTGTATAACATTATGGAAAATGTGAATAAAACGTAAAATTGTGAAAGAATAAAGGAAGAAGGAAGAAAAGGAAAGAGATTTGGAGCGGCTGAAATTATTTCCGAAAAATATACAATAGTACCCTGGTCAATATGCTATTATTGCATTACGTTTTTGTAAACAATTTTGGGCACTAATTCATCAGAGGTCTCGGTGCCACAGCCTACACTTTTCATAATTCGAAATCGAATAAGACCTTATTAAGTGATTTCCAAAATCTCTTTATATGAAATAAAGAATAATTATTGTTTAGAAAACAAACTAAAAACAAATGTCTTACCTGGAAATACGTATAAATGTACAATATGATCGTATGAACATAATCATGTCTAGTGCATCGCTGTATGTGTATGCGGTTTTGTTGTTTGTTATGCTATGATGATGAACGTTCTTTTCCGTCTATTTGAAAAGTTTGCGCGTGTAGATAACGTGTGTAATTTTGTTCTGTATTTTTACGAACTGTTGTGTATCGATGTACGCATATCCATCAACATCTACTTATTGAAACGCTTGAAAAATAGGCCTACGTTAATTTTTAATGTATAAACATAATTTCGTTTTTTAATCGCTTATTTAATAATTCATTATCTAAAATACTTGATAAATTAATTAAAAATATTATATTACAATTTATTTATTAATTCATTATCTACTGGTAAATTACTTGATAAATTAATTAAAAATATTATAATATTAGAATTTATTTATGTGTACATAATATATAATAGTAAGAAATAAGACAGTAGCAAGGTTGAATATAGCATAGTAGTTAGGTTTAAGAAATAGGAAAATATTTTTTAGTGGTAGGGTATAGATTTTGAATGGAAGAATGCCTGAAGGTCACAGTCTAGCACCTGAGCCCTATGTCGGCCAAAGACTCAATTTTAATGTCGAAAAAACTAAGGCTATGGTATTTAAAAATGGTGGCAAGATACGAAAAATAGAAAAATTGTATTAGAAAGGAAACGTTATATAAATTGTTAATTCATTAAATACCTAGGTGTATTATTCAGTGCAAATGGTCTTTAGAAAAATGCTAACCCCGGTATTCTTAAAACGAACTTTAGTCGGAGTTCGAGCTAAAACTTTAAAATTACGTATTCTTAAAACGAACTTCGACTAGCACTGCGACTAAATGACGTGAACCTCGACTAAAATGATACCTCCGCAGGCCGATTTTTTAGTCAGCCTATGGTCAGGCTAAATCGCCGACTTGAAATATTTACCACACTAAAAACGTGTTTTTTGTAACTCACGATAAAGTAAAACGAATAAAAATGATTGTATACGCAGGTTTGATATATCTTCGGTGTGTATGGTTAAACAAAGAGACATCAAGTTTAGCTTCCAGAAGGAGAAATTAACATGTTTTGCTGGCCACATATGCGATTGTTCCTGATTTGCACGAAATCTCCTCGCGTTGCGATCACGTAGCTTAAAAATAACAACAACAAAGATGGCGCCGCCCTCGCTCGTGCTCAACTATAATAGTTCTCCAAAGAAAGCAAATTTTCAGTGTCTATTCAAATTCTCTATTGTAACATGTTAACAACTAATATTGTTATTATTATAGAAAATTAATTAAGGGAATGATGGTCTATTATGAATTAGGAGGAAATACGTTTTTGAACCACAGACGACCGCTTAATATTCATCCGCGTTACCGGATCTCTAACATTTCGTCTGCTATTAAAGTTAGCCCTTTTCATTGGTTAGTTTGATAGTCGTGGCTTGCCAGTCGTCTTCAGTTGAACTAAAACTAGGACTTGATTTAGTCGTAGTTAAAACTTCAACTACATTGCTTGTGAATACAAATTGAAGTTAAAGATGCAACTAGCACTAAATGAAGTTCTAGTTCGAAGTTCGACTAAAGTTTGTTTTAAGAATACGGGCGTAAGGACAAAAATTGTATAAAAGTAAAAAAATCTTTCTTTTCAATAAAATCCATAATCAATCGAAATTTTAATCATCTAAATGATAACGATTGGAATCACATATTCGACTCCAAAAGATACTTCCGATTCTCAGGTATGGATCAGAAATTTGGGGCTTTAAAGACATTAAAATGATTGACCGTTTCCATAGCCAGTTTTGTAGATACGTTTTAAGGGTAGGGAATAACGCGCCCAACATATCGATTCTATCAGAAATGGGACGGTTTTCCATATCTTTTACCTGTCTACTTAATAGAATTCGATTTTGGATATACATTATCCACACTGATCAGAACAGGTACTTAGTGAAATGTTATGATTTACAGATTAGAAAAATAGAATGAAATGAGAATTGTTGGGCTATGCAAGTTAGAAATTTACTTTTTTCTATGGACTTTAGTTATGTGTGGAATGCACAAAATGTAGATGATCAGAGCATTTTTATTAATGATTTTAAGTTACGTCTTAAGGACAATGAACGGCAAAATTTTCTTGAGAATGTAAAAGCATTTTCAAGTCTTAAATATTATTGTGTATTTAAAAGTGACATTTATTTAGAAAGTTTCCATCTTTATATTGAGAATTTAAAAATGAAAACAATTATGGCAAAGTTGAGATTAGGCGTTCTTGACCTTGAGGTTGAAAGGGGAAGATGGGGAAAAACACTAAGAAACGAAAGAGTACCGTATGTAAACTATGTAATTATGATTTAGTTGAAGATGAGTTCCATTTTATTTAACGATGTCCCTTTTATAAAAAATTAAGAAAAACTATTTACCACCATATTATGTTAACTTTCCTTCAATAGAAATATTTACTTTATTAATATCCTCTAAAAATCAAAATATTTATTATAACCTTGTCAAGTGCACTTATCTTGCATACAAAAATAGAAACCATTATTTTAATAGCCTACTTACACATAGAAGCTGATTATTTTATGATTTTCTTTTATATTATATTTGGGCCAATGGCCTATATGCTTAATAAATGTCCTAGGTATTATCTTACCTCGGAACAAACGAACGACAAGTAGGCCGACGGCGAATTTTGGTGAAATTATTTCGGATTACAAAATCTGAAAATGGCCACTCTAAAAAGGGTCTCCAATAATAATAATGATGATGATGATGACGATGACGATGACGATGACGATGACGATGACGATGACGATGACGATTATTATTATTATTATTATTATTATTATTATTATTATTATTATTATTATTATTATTATTATTATTATTATTATTATTGCTATTATTGTTATTATTATTATTATTATTATTATTATTATTATTATTATTATTATTATTATTATTGACACTAAATTGACAATAAATTTTAGGAGGCATGTCTTTGATATCTGATTTGTGCTTAAGATGGAAAACTTCCAAGAATGGAAAGTGACCAAAGTGCCGGGTGGGAAAACCCAGTGCAAAAATATATATTAAAAAAAAGTATGCAAGGAAAGAAAAATCAGTACAATACAATTACTTTTCTCACACACCCGTACCACCAAATCCTGCATCCGCATTTAATTCTACTTGATATTTTACCATTATTTTATTATATCACTCTAAAATCAGATGAATGTTTTTTACGTGAAAACAGGAATCATACCTTTATTAAAGAATAAATTCTGGAATTTGGTTTGATTTTGTAGTGGTGGCTCTTATTGATATTGTATCATTGGGAGTCACTGTAAAATCGGATATAAATGTTGTTATAATAATAATTTTAAAATAAATAAATACATTTCAGCCCCTAACCTGCTAGATAATCACGAACCACGCCCATACGCAATTCAGAATAGTGACGCTGCAAGTTATGGGTTATTCTCCAACATTTACCTTTACCATCAACGTATGTAATAAGTCTACATTAAATATCATAACAATTAAAATCAACGATGTAGGCGGCTTATTTTTTAATAATGTATTTTTATAATTAGCATAGCTAGGCTTCCTATAGAAGGAAGATGTTGCGTTTCCTACAAATCATTAATATTAATAATAACAACATGTGTGCTTTTTCCTTCACGGAATTGTATTATTGGAGATAATGGTCCAACTACTGGAATATACTGACCCAAAAATACAAATGGAACGCCAACTGTTCGTAGACGATCCCCCATCAGAAATAAATTTGGAAATAATAAAAAAATAAAATTACAGAAGTGTAAGTTATGATTTTCATGAGTAGATTTCTCATATGATAAAAAAAAAAAAAAAAAAAAAAAAAAAATGGTTCTGGGTTTTGTCTACAGGAGTTCATGCTTAAGTTTAACATCCCATAATAGTATCTCTGGTAGCCTTGAATACATTAAGAAAGCTAAATGATGGAGAAAATTGACAACATGTAGATGCACTTGTAAAATAAATATTTGTTGACGATTTTAATAGATTGTACCTGACATTGAGAATACTTTATATTACAACTACAACTGAATAGCAAATGGAAGTTGCAGGGTCTTGTAAGATTCTGAAGTGTGATTTTTGTAACATGTTGACAAACACTATTAAGATTAATTCCTTGTCCAAGCGATAAGCAGCTCCATTAAAAGTACCAATGGTGATGTTTGTGGAGTGTCTGTTTACTCAAGTTAGAACGGTTAATAACGTACACAAATGACTACGGTATAACGTTTACTTGCATTCTTTATTTCCACACCCTAGCATCCTCATTTCCAACATCGGTATTCAAAATAAAGAGGGCGGTGTCCAAGGATACGACATTACATCCCTCTCCCCCTTAAATGGAATTAACGTCCGTGTATTTGGTAGACTTTGTATTGTACAATAGAGCAGTATTAAGATGTATTATTTATTTTAGTTAGTTAGAAGTAGCTTGCTTTGCTAAGTTGTTACTATGTTGTTTTTTTTTTTGTTTTTTTTTTTTGTTTATTACTATTTATTTATTTTCTTTATTATTATTGTTTTAACGTTCAAACTATTCTCAACATCATAAACAAAATTTGCAAAAGTTCGGTTTCTCAAATCAGTTACATAACATAGTTCTTTAGTCGGCTTGGAAGTCTGATGCTTCTCTTTGGTCGTTGCCTATCTGGTGTTTGAGGTGCTGGGGAAAACTGAGGTGCCAGGGTTGGTTCATCGTCATAGTCACTATCGAGTTGAAGCTGTTGATTGTAACTTTTACTGTTCTTGAGTCGGTCAGACCTGTCAATGCTTAAAGCCAGAGTATTGTGCAAATTGTAAGAACTCTCCTCCGTTGAATGGTGGGCCACTGTCTGTTCGAACAGTTACTGGAATGCCGTAGGTAGCAAAAAATGGTGTCGAGTTTGGGATCACACTTTTGGCTAATGCTGATTTCGTGACTTCTATCACAGGAAACCTGCTATAGTCATCGATTACTATCATCACGTATTCTCCCGTTGGCAATTCTTTAAAGTTAACCCTTACCTCTTGCCAAGCTCCTTGTGGGAGTTTAGACATACTTAGTGGTGCAAAGGCGTCCTTCTCGAGAGTTGATGCATGACACGGAAGACATGAAGCTATGGTTTCTTCAGCCATATGATCAAGGCCATGGAACCAGACTTTCATCCTCATGAGTTGTTTTGTTTTAATTACTCCCTGGTGGCCTTTATGTGCGATATCGACTGCTCTTTGTTGTAATGATTTGGGAATTACAATGCGATGATCACGCACCAGTATGTCGTTTTTAACACTAACACTGAGTTGGTCTCTGAGTTTGAAAAGAGAGTTGATGTCTTTTATGGTAGTCCCCGATGCCTGCCTTTGAATGTTGTGCCACCTGTTGGTTTTTAATGCTGATATACATAGTTGTAGCGTTTTGTCTTTTGCGGTTTCGAGTTCTATCTCTTCAACAGTGAGGGATCTTGGAATTGCATTTGATAGTGTGAGATTAACATACACTTCTGCCATTCGTTCCTCTCTGCTGGATTCTTTTGTCGTTGGCAATGGGTGGCGGGATATTTAGTCCGCTGTGTTGACTTTTCCTGATTGGTATTTTAAGGTGTAGTCGTATTTTTGTAGTCTCATGAGCCAGCGTTCTATGTACAATGGTGGTTTGTCATTGGCGCTGTTGAAGAGAGGGAGCAGCGGTTTGTGATCTGTAACAACCTCAAATTTTCCTCCGTACAGATACAAGTGGAAGTGTTTTATTCCCCATGTAACGGCCAAGGCTTCCCGTTCAGTTTGTGATTAGCGTTGTTCTACTTGTGTCAATGATCTGCTGGCCAAAGCCACCAAGACTGTTTTATCACCATCCTGTTGGGCTAACATTGCACAAAGGCCTACTGGGCAGGCATCAACAATTACCGATGTGGGGAGTTGCTGGTTAAAATATGCTAGATTACAATGTTCTGTGATAGAATTTTTGACTGCTTGAAGAGCGACTGCATGTGGTTCTTCCCACATCCATTCTGAATCAGCTTTCGCCAGATTAGGTATGAAGCGTGAACAATAAGTAGCAAGTCCTAGCAGGCTTCCAGCCTCTTCTTTATTGGTTGGTGATGTTGCATTTTGCAATGCTTTAACTTTGCCTGGACTTGGGGAGATGCCACCTGAATAAAACACATGCCCAAAGAACTCAACAGTTTCTTTGTTAAATTCATATTTTCCTTTGTTTAGAGTCAAGTTCTTCTCCCTAAGCCTCTGAAGACTGTTTTTAAGATTTTCCTTATGGTCCATTGAGTTTACGCCATACACCAGGATGTCATCTGATAGGTTGATCACGCCAGGGAGACCAGTTAGCGCAGACTGGATGAGATTTTGAAATTGCTCGGCTGCACTGTTTACCCCAACGTTTAGGCGTTTAAACTGGAACAGACAAACGTGCGTTGAAAATACAGTCAGAAACATGGATGCATCATCTAGCTCTATTTGATGATACCCATTCTTTAGATCAAGTTTAGAAAATACTGTTGCACCGTTGAGGCTAGCAATGGTGCATGGAGTTATGGATTGCCTAGCTAATGTACGGTCATCTATAGTTCCTTAACATTCACGTATTTGTTAAGTTGTACAATAATTATTGGATTCTAAGTGAATGCCAAATATATTGTTTGAAAGTGAAGATTCCGAACGAATAAATCGACGTTTGATATTCGATCAGAGATACTCTAGAAGAATTTATTTTTAAAGAGACCATTAAAGAAACCATGTCTAAGCCCGTTGGACGTCCTGTAACAAGCTACATAACTACGGTAATAACAACAAGGATAAGCACCTACCCAATAAAGAATGTAATAAGCCTACACAATCGAATGACGTAATAGTCTTCAACACTCACGCTGAACACGTTAACAAAGAACATGACGTATCATCTAAACAAAAGGATGAACATTTTCTGAGCGTGAAGCCTGTTTTCTATAAAAACAGTGACTTGCGAGGACAAGGGGATGACCTTTTGAACGAAGAAATTATATACTTCGCATTGTGCGAAATTATCAGTGGAGAAAATCTTGTAGAAATACAAAAAATTAAAAAAAATCTATTGAGAATATACATAAGTGATCTCGGATACAGAGTTAGAATCCTTACTGCAGGACTCAATCTTAATGGAAAAAATGTGACAGTACATGATAGAAATTCTTATCTCCAAATGAGTAATGGTATTCGTGTACTTGTAAAGGATATACCAATTTCAGTACATAACGATGAGATCAAGAGCTGCTTTAAACGCATTGGCTGTAAAATAATTGGCAGTATCCAATATGTGAAATTTCGCATAAACAGAAAATTATCAAGATTTGTCAACGGAGATAGATCAATAATAGTTGAAAATTTCAAAGGTAGTTTGCCACGACTAATGCTTGGCTTGAATGCCACAGATGCGGTAAGAAGGGGCATGTTGCCAGATCTTGCGTTGAAGAAACAAATCTTACGGAGGATATACAAGACTCCTTAACCACCGACATCAGATCGTGTATATCAGACGGCAATCCAAGTTGCAGTGAGGATGATGAGGAAGGTAACAACTTGCTGTTTTAGCCGACACCAGATGAAAAGTTTATACAAAGGATGTGGAAAAATATTGTCGAAAAGAAAAATCAAAGCGAAGATGACTCAAAATGGAGCTTTGGGTCAAGCGCAGTGGCGTCGAGAGGGGGTCAGGAGGTCGCTGCCCCGGGGCCCGGGTCTACTGGGGGCCCGGACGAAGATGAAACATTTTCGGGGTAAGAACAAAATCTCCATAGGGCCCGAGCACAAGCTAGGATGAAAAATTTTGTTTATCAGATATAGGAGACTTAATTTGGGGAGCGGCCGAGTGGGGTCCCAAGTGAAGGGGGGGGGGGCAAAGAGGTGTTGCCCCGGGGCCTTACTGGCTCTCGACGCCTGAGGTCAAGCGACATCGAAAGTAATGATGATAAGAGTGAAAACATAAAGGGTTTCAGAGAGGATGCTAGTGACAACGACACAAATGACTACGTTATCGCCCCCAACAGAAACAACACAAGAAAAGACACCGGTAATGTGCAAACGAGAATCACTACGTTCATTAAGACATCTTTGCGCAGTTCGGATGACGTAGCTAACAACGCAGAAACTGCTACAGAAAATTACAGTGATAAAGCTAAGAAAGTAGATATCCCACAAAGTCCAGAACGGAATCCTTTTTGCAATCAAACTCTTTTTTAGTAGAATTATCTTTAAACAGGGGCGGATTTAGAGGGGGGCTAAACAGGCTTTAGACCCCCCCCCCCTAAAAGTTTATAGCCATTTCTTTTTAACTGCTTTTTGAAGGTCCAAATTAAAATATTGTTTAGTGTTTTCTTCACAAAAATCATATTTATGGGCTAAACATTTTACAGCAGTTGTTTTTCAGTGATAAAATTAAAATAGAAATGCGTTTTTTAACCGATCAGCGGAAAAAAAACGTAGCTAAAGAAAGCTGATTGTGCCTTGCCTTCATGCTCAAATCTCGAAGCAAAGGCCGTTGCGTAGCGGTCTCAACGTTTGTATAATAAACTAAACTTTTCGTGTCGCGCGGCTTTGTTCTTGTCTAGTCTTTCCTTGATTGCTTGCGGCCAGAGGTATTTGAATGTTTGTAAATAAACTAATAATAAACTAAAAATTTCGTGTCGGGCGAGTCGTTCTTGTCTAGTCTTGTCTTGATTGCTTGTGGTCAGAGGCAGGTATTTAAAAGTTTGTATGATACACTAAACATTTCATGTCGAGAGAGTTGTTCCAGTTTAGTTTTTTCTTGATTGCTTGTCGTCGGATACTACTACTACACTTAAAACATATTCTAAGGGGAATTCTTTTGTCGTCTGAGGTTCTCCTTAACATTGTCAAATTTTACCTTTAGGGACAGTATTTTTATTATGGAACTGTTTTCACCCTCTTCGTTGTCTTAGGTTCCCCATGGCAACCCTTTCACCAGGATTTTTAAAGAATGGTGAAATTTCAGAAAATGTCCTCAAAATTTTAAGGGTGGTGCACACAATTCTAAAGGGTGGATACAAACAATTGCTATTTTAGTACATAGCAAGTGACACGATAAGTCTGTTTATTGACCTTGCATTTGCATTCATATTTTTTGTTTTTGAAGCGTGGTTCCAATTAAGCATAACAAGCCCGTAGCCAGGGGGGTTCGTTGGGCCTAGCCTGGAGCCTATCATCATTAAAAGTCCTCTTTTAATACCTGATTGTTAGGCCTACCTAGTAACATAAAAAATTCAGGCCTCGAAACCTTGACTCAGAAATACCGAGATGGTGTCCGGCGGGGGATAGTTTCACCTGTGTATATATATGATTATAATACGCTACAACCAGCCATACAAATTTGTCTCGGTTATTTTTGCTATTGATTGTCTTAAGTGAGTAGCCTATAGTATGATACAACTTCAAGAGTTCTAAATAAATAAAAAATAAAGAATAAACCATACTGGATTCTTTGGAGTTTGTATCATGCTACTGTTGTTAAATTACCAATACTGTAGTACTAAAGTAGACGGTAGCTTTTTTTTTGTTTTTTATCTTTTCCCAACTCAAAAAATCAATTGGATCCGCCCTGATAAATGACTAGTATTTATTGCGTATCATTGAATGTTAGAGGTTTACGTAGCAATAACAAGCAGAGAAATATACTTAGTTGGTGTCACAATCAAAAATGTGACGTGGTACTATTCAAAGAAACGCATTTTACTCCTGAGCTAACTAACTCATTTAATGCTAAATGGAAGGGTACTTGTACACATAGTTTCGGTACTTCATATAGTGCTGGAGTCTCAATTCTCATTGAAAAAAGAATGCACCCTTGACAAAATCACAGAGAGTATTGATAAAAATGGGAGGTATGTGATTTTAAAAGTAAAAATTAATAATAACACTTATGTCATTGTCAGTATTTATGCTCCAAACAACTGTAAATTAAGAAGTACATTTTTTCAGAGAGCTGAATATTATACTATGATGAAAATTGTTGACTTAGAAAATGATAAAGTCATCATTGGTGGAGATTTTAATTGTATACTAAATGAAAAAATTGACTAAAAAATAGTGTGAATAGAAAGGTGTCCGTGTTCACTCTAAAACGTTTTACGAAAAAGCTAAATTAAAAACATGCATGGAGGGATAGAAATCCTAAAAAAAATGCAGTTCACATGGAGAAGAAAATGTAATCAAGTATACAGAAGATTAGATTACTGATTAGTTTCAAAAAAGTTTTAAATTAAGATGAAATAAAGTCGTGTGATATACGGCCAGCAATTTGACCGACCATCAAGCTATTTTAATAAAAATTGAGTATACCTTATTAAAAACAGGACCCTGATACTGGAAGTTTAATAATAAATTATTAGAAAATACCGACTACAAAAATGCAATTCGAAAATTAATTATTCAAACACAAAAGAATGAAAACAACTTTAACTCTGAGTTATTGTGGGAATTGGTGTCAATTTCGCACGGTAAAAATAATAATAATAATATTAATAAATAATCAATAATCCTAATGAAATTGAAGAAAAAACAAAACAACTAGAAAAGATTTACGATAAACAAACAAAAGGCGCATACGTACGTTCACGATTAAAGTGGATTGAAAAATGCGAGCGTAGCACCAAATACTTTCTCAGTTTAGAAAAAAATAATGGAAATTAAAAAAAATTATTAAAAATTCAAACGGTTAAGTGCTTACACACTCACGGGAAATCCTATGCGAAGAGGTAAACTTTTATAAGTTCCTCTACGCAAATAAGTTGATATCCAATAGATATAGACACATACCTAGATAAAACAGATTTTCCATGCCTAAACGAGGAAGAAAACAGTCTTTGTGAGGGCGCTATCACGATAAATGAATGTGATGAAGCGATACACAATATGAAATTAAACAAAGCACCAGGATGTGATGGTTTAACAGTGGAGTTTTACAAATATTTTTGGGAAGAATTAAATCGGCTGTCTGTAGCGCCATTAATGAATGTTATTTAAAAAACGAAATGAGTAACACACAAAAACGTGGTATAATAAATTTACTGTACAAAAAAGGTGATAAACAGATTGATGCTATTTCTAAGGATAATAAACTGACATACGATTTTTTTATGGAACGGGAAAAAAAAAAGAGAAAGACACTAATCGATAAAATTACTAAAGGAGGCATAAGTATGCCAGATTTTTCCCTACACGTGAAAGCACTTAAAATGTCTTGGGCACGGAAACTACTTTCTGGGAAACATGTAGGATGGAAGCTGTTACCGTTACATTACATAAATAAACTTGGTAACGAAAGATTAATTTTCGGTATGTCAAGTTTTGACCTTAAACATCATTTGATGTTTCAGAGTATACCACCCTTTTATATCAAAGTTATTGAGTGTTGTGCCGAGTTTAACAAAAACAACGCTGGCATAATTAATAATTACGATGAAATCCTCAGACTAAACTTATGGGGTAATAAAGAAATTACCTTTAAGAACAAATCTTTATTTTTTAAGAATTGGATTGCATCAGATCTAAGTCCAATAAAAGATATTGAACGCGACTGAAATACTGGACAAATTAGGTTCGAAAAGGAACTGGCTCTGCGAGTTTGTTAAACTCAAGGAAGCAATTACAAATGATTGGTTGAGCATAATTAAGTATGTTAAAACCCATGATGAACATGTATTCAAAGATGATTGTAATATAAGCATGAACATAGAAAAATTGAAAACAAAACAGCATTATTCAAACCTGGTCGATACAACGTTTATTTAACCGCATTGTATACGCAAATGGGAAAAGGTATTTGATAATACAATAAATTGGAATGAGGTTTGGAAATGAAAAATAAAAAATAAAAAAAATAAAAAATATGCACAACTAAATTATAAACTATTGAATAAAATTGTTCCTACTAATGTACGATTATGTAAATGGAGGCTAAAATCTACTAACAAATGTAATATATGTAATGTTACTGATGATGAAAAACACATGTTCTATGAATGTATACGTAATGATATACTTAATATTGATAAATTATTTTAAAAAATAGATAAAGGTAGTACTTCTTTTAAAAGAACTTCTCTTGGGAAGCGAGTGTAAAATGAAAAACCAGCTGTATTCCATTGCTGCTTACTCAATTTACAAAATTAAAATATTAATTGAATTAAAAAAGCCAACATTTTTACAAATCCATGGGTAGTTTTTAAGCTAACAATAAAGAATATGGACCGCCTAGGGATACTGTAGTTCTTCATTTTATGTTGTTATGAACATTATGGTACTAATTTAACTCTTATTATTAACGAGTAGTGATTTTGTGCAGTTAGCGTGTAAGAAGATTCTTATAATTCTACTTACATTTTTATTTTACAGTTAATTACTATTTTACAGTTGTATAGGCAGAATATATCATCGTTAAAAACAATATGCCCTTTTATTGGCCAATCATTAAACGGTACAATGTACAATGTTACGGGTACTCATACGGTACAATTACTG
>NW_022748372.1:19819-29808 GCF_011630105.1 Anneissia japonica | reverse complement strand
CAATATTGTTAATGTATTATTTTGTGCTACGTGTTATACATGCATATATTCTCTTTTTAGATTTCTGATTGAATAAACTTCCGGAGTAAATATAAATTTATTTGGAGACCATTTATTCATTTGATTGAACAAGAAGGGCTACATATATATATCTGTGTAGTAGCAGACAGCAAATGCATCTTAAGAATACCACAATAATTTTCAACTTCAATACCATATAGGCAAAGCCTAATGAAATTTATTATCAAACTCGGTATATTATAAAACAGACATGTTTCGGCAAATCCTTCGCCATCTTCAGAGAAACGATTGCTAACACGCAATCTACTATTTAAAGGGAGTGAACAACTGTGAAGCATTGTATTAAATGGCATTAACTGGGGTAAATCTTGGGGAAGTTGAGCGAAAGTGCGCGAAAGTGCGATTTCATTCGCACCCAACCCAAAATACATCGTATTTTGATTGGTTGAGAGCCTTTATATATATATATATATATATATATATATTGCTATAATACTCTGAAAAGTTTCACTATTTATGCAGCGCTCTGGGCCGATAGGAGCATGGAGGCGGTACGACGAAAATTTTCTTTCAGCGAGACAAACGGAAGTACCCCAATGGAGTGAATTAAACACTGAACTGTTAGTAAAGTGTTACAACTACATTAGCGCCCAATCTAACAGCCATTAAATAACACCGCCGCCCTTTAGTGCAAACGTGCATCATCAGAAAGGTTTCTGCAGGAACTGGAATGACGGCAAAAATTGCAAAAAGAATTCTTAAGCAAATTTGGGAACGATGTAGCTGACAACATCCCGCTTACAAATGCCAGTCCAATAAACAGACAAATTATCCAGCGGGCTTGCCAACCCTAATTACTGTATGTAGATTAGAATCATTCCTATCTGGCTACTCACTAAGGCTACATGAGTTTGTTTTATCCCATTTTAATGAGGGTTTAAACTTAGGTTCACATGCACCTCCAGTATCCATGTTTTCTCAGAATCATCGTAGTGTTTTAATAATCCTGAAGCTACTAATACATTTATATCTAGTGGTTTAACATTAGGCAGAATAGCGGGTCCGGTTACATTTCAACCATTCAAGAAATTTCGTTTTTCTCCGTTTAGTGTTATTCCGAAAGCGATTCAGAACAATTCATTACTTATCATATCCTAAAGAAGTATCTATTAAAATAACTATACCAGTATGGGAAACATCCGTGTCGTACAAATCTACTGACTCGGTGGTTCAACAGGTTCTTAAATTCAGTAGCGGTAGACTGATGGCAAAAAAGATATCGAGGACGCCATTAGAATTATACCCATTGATCCGAACGACTATTGGATACTCAAATTTTCGTATGAAGGAAAATTTTATTACGATAAATGCTTGCCTATAGATGCGTCCAGCTCTTGCAATCGATTTGGCCCTTTTAGCGACGCTTTAGACAGGATTATGTTAAATTAATTTCAAACTGTTGACAGATGATTTCTGGTTTATTGGTTAACCGAGATCAAATACGTGTAGAGAATCTCTTATCAAATTTCTTTTCATCTGAAAACGCCTAGGTGTTCCAAATAAAGCCAATAAGACCGTAACTCCTAGGACTTGCATCACTATATGGTATTGAGGTTGATAAAGTTACTATGCCGTGTGTGTTGCTATGGGACAAAATCATTAAAATCCGCAGAAAATTGAATTGGTTTCTACACCGCAAGAAATTCACCTTAAAAGAACTACAGTCGTTACTACTTCTTTGCATGCTGTTGTCATCCCAGGACGCCCATTATTACTTTGGCTGATAAATTTGACAACTGGTTCACAAAAAGTTCATACAAAAATTAACCCTTCCTAAGAAACGCTGGGCAACGTCTGAATTCAGGTCTCTTCCTAAGAAACGCTGGGCAACGTCTGAATTCAGGTCTGAATGATATGAATGTATCAACCAATTCAATGGCAAAGCGTTAATTTTGTATAATGTATGGTCTTCCTCAGAGACTATTTATATACAGACGCGGCCCAATCGATCGGCGGAGCAGGAGTTTACGGCTCTGAAGGGTTCACAATACGCTGGCCAGAACACCTAAAAAATCATAATATTGCAGTGAGAATGGTTTCGGAATACGCTGGCCAGAACACCTAAAATATCATAATATTGCAGTGAGAACTCTTCGCGCTAGAGTTATTGGGCCATCTCCTCAAGAAAAAAATGTGTTTTGTTCAGATTGGAAAACATGGCCGTAGTCTACGTGATTAACAAAAAAAAATCCAAGAAGAATGACGCCTTATTACGTTTGTGGCGTTTAGTGCTGTGCTGTGTGCGCAACAACATAGGCCTATATTTTAACGCCAAACACATCGCAGGTGTAGACAATTCGGCAGCTGATGCCTTGTCCGGTTATGAGTTTACAAAAGCACGCACAATATGCAATGTATTTAATCCAATGCCAGCTACATTACCTAATTTGTATATAAAATCCAGTGGTTGCAGGTTCTCAAAATGGCACGTTTTTGTTCCGGAGAGATGATTTGTCGCAGAGCAGCATGCCCACATATTTCATTTCTAGACTGATAAAGGCAATCATAGAGGTTATAGGGTGGATCCGACCTTTACATGGGTCACAGCTTCAGATTTGGTGCAGCGACAAGTGCGGCATCATTAGGTCTGTCCGAGCAACTTATGCAAAAGATAGGTCGTTATTCCTCTAATGCATTTCGCGGGTATATACGTATCGATTCCTTTAAGATATAACTACATTTAATCTTTAATGGCTAATTTCGGTATTTAGCAGAAAAGAGCCATATTTATTTTCTGCATATGGCAGAAGGTCTATTCGCTGCGTTTGGCAGTGGATTACAATACCCCTCTTCTGGTTTCCTGAGAAATTGTATTATCGGGCAACAAAACATATGCTTTCTTGTTGCCGCCTTTTTGGGTGCTCCCATCATACAATGAATTTCGTCGTGGCCAACCAGAAACATCAGCCATGGGGTTAGCAGCTCCATCATGTAAAAAAAAACCCTAAGCTACAGAAACGTCAATAAGAAAATCAACAATCAATTCGAACATGGGAGAGAATGGTTCTCGAGCTGGAGAGTTTATGGCGCAGGATGGGGAAAGTTTCCGGAGCCCACTCGGCCGATAACCGTCGTATCTTCTAGGACCACAATTAGTAGTAGGTACTTGGAATGTAAGAACTATGTTTGGAACAGAAAAGACTAAACAAAATTCAGTAGAGATGAAGAAATATAAATTAAATATATTAGGCATCAGTGAGACACACTGGACAGGAGGTGGACAAATCAAACTGTCTACAGGGAAATTACTTCTTTTTTTCCGGACATTCTGAGGATGGTGCACCACAGAGGGACCTCTTATTGGCTGGGAGGGTCATAGTCCACGGATCATTACTGCTACATTCATAACAACAAATTGTAGGATCAACATGGATATTGTACAAACAACAAAGAGGTTGAAGAAAAGAAGGAATTCTATCAGAAGCTCCAGGCAATCATACAGAAATTAGAAAGAAATATTATCATGGTCATGGGTGACTTTAATGCCAAGATCAGCAGTGACAACAAATGACTTGAAACAGTGATGGGAAGAGAAGGTGTTGAAGAGAGAAATGAAAATGGAGAAAGATTCGTGGATCTCTGTGCTTTAAGCCTGTTAGTGATATGTAGGAGCGTTTTCCAGCATAAAAGGATCCACAAGGCAACATGAACATCTCCGGACGCAGTCACAGAGAATCAAATATAGAACACATTTGTATAAATTGGAAGTTCCGCAGATCTCTTCATGGGTCAGACGAGGAGCTGATGTAGCATCAGATCACCATCTACTTGTGACACACGTCAATCTTAAACTCAGGAGAGACCTTTCTGAACAAAAGAGCAATAGACCAATATCATGATGTCGCACTGTTGAAGGACTCAATCAAGCTAAATTCAACATTAGGTTACAGAGCAGTTCGAAGTACTCAAGGATTTAATGGTAGAGGATGAGTCAGTGGAAGGAAGGTGGGAAGGAATATTCGGTTACCGAAATATGTAAGGAAGTACAGTCTTGGCCCAGTGAGACGCAAAAACAAGGAGTGCATGTCTCAACAAGGTTGAAGAAAAAAGGGAGAAAAAGGCAGCTGTCAACAACAGTAGGACAAGGTCTCAGAAGGCAAAGGCCCAAACGGAATACACAAATCTGTCAAACAGGGGATGAAGAAAGACAAACAAGTCTATATGGAGACAGTTACTGAGGAAACAGAGGAAGCAGCTCGCAAAGAAAATATGAGGAACTGTATTCAATCATAAGGAGATTATCAGGCAAGTTCAGCAAACCGGAAAGACCAGTGAAAGATAAGGAGGAAAATACTATCAAAGATAATGAAGGTCAGAAGAGGAGGTGGAAGGAGCACTTTGAAGAGTTGTTAAACAAGCCAGGCCCGTAAGATACACCAGATATTTTACCAGCTGATAATAACCTATCTATTGACTGTAGTCCACCAACTAAAAAAGAAATAAGTAAATCCATCACACAGCTGAAGACGGGTAAATCTGCCGGACCAGATGGAATTCCAGCAGAGGTGCTAAAGGCAACTGTTGAAGTAAATGTGGAATTCCTCTACCTACTTTTCCAGAGAACTTGGAAGGAGGAAAACATCCCGAAGGAGTGGAAGGAGGGTTATCTTGTAAAGATACCAAAGAAGGGCGACCTTAGTCAATGTGGGAACTACAGTTGAATCACACTGCTCTCCATACCAGGGAAAGTTTTTAACCGCATTCTCCTCAATAGAAGGAACGATGCAGTGGATACAGTCCTACGTGATAATCAGGCTGGTTTTCGGACGGGAAGAAGCTGTATAGACCAGATAACATCATTATAGAACAATCCCTCATTATAGAACAATCACTGTAATGGAACTCCTAATTGTACATCAATTTTGTGGACTACACATAGGCCTTCGATAGCATTGATAGGCCCATCTTTTGGAATCTTGTGAGGCACTCTGGCATACTAGATAAAATCATAAATATCATCAAGAACTCATATGAGGGTATGACCTGCCGTGTTGTCCATGGAAGACAGGTAACTGATGCCTTTCATGTTATGACTGGTGTTGGACAGGGTTGTTTGCTGTCACCTTTCCTGTTTCTTCTTACTATTGACTGGATAATGAGAACATCAACCAAGGGCAGGAGAAATTGTATCCAGAGGTTTCTCTGGGGACAACTTGACGACCTATATTTCGCTGATGACCTCGCTCTGCTCTTCCATACACAACAGCAGATGCAAGACAAGACAGATACAGTCAGCTACAACTCTACACGAATTGGCCTTAACATACACCTAACAAAGACAAAAGTATTTAGAATAAATGCAACTAACACAAACAAAGTCACATTGGTGGGTACAGATTTAGAAGAGGTGGAAAGCTTCACCTACCTAGGGAGTGACGTAGATAAATCAGTGTACGAGTAAGAAGTGGTAAAGCGAGGGCAGCCTTAAACCAGCTAAAGAATATCTGGCATTCATCAACCATATCTCTCAGAACAAAGATTACAATAGTCAACACAATCATTAAACCGATAATTCTGTATGGGGGCGGAAACATGGAAAACCACCGTAATCATCACTAGAAGAATCCAGACATTTATATACTCTTGCTTACGAAAAATATTAAGAATATGGTATCCAGATGTGATCAGCAACCAGAGTTATGCACAAGGACAAGTCAGCAGCCCATAGAGCAAGAAATACTACAGCGACGATGGCGATGGCTAGGACACACCCTTCGAAAACCACCCCAAAACATCACAAGGTCAGCACTCTGCTGGAACCTCCAGGGCAAAAGGAAACGAGGCCGTCCATGAAATACCTGGCGAAGGGACCTAGAGGCTGATATCTGGAGGTTGGGTTATATCTGGAGGGAAGTGGAGAAACTGGAACAGGACCGGCCCGTTTGGAGAAATCTTGTTGGTGGCCTATGTCCCAGGAGGGACGATAGGTATAAGTAAGTAATTATGCAATAGATTTTGGCCCTTGTGGCACCCACTAGGTGTGTAATTTTATGTACTACTTTGTCCATGCGTAAATAATAATAATAATAATAATAATTTTGGCTTATATAGCGCATTATGCTAAAGCCTCAATGCGCTTAACAGTACAAATAAAATTCGGAAAAAAAAAATTAAGAAAAATACAAGTTAAAAAGGTGAGTTTTTAAAGCTGCCTTAAAATCATCAATGGAAGTTGCCTGTCGGATTGTAATAGGCAGAGCATTCCAAAGAAAGATAGAAGCCCAAGAGAAAGAACGACTACCATAATGCTTTGTCGACGGGCGAGTGGAATGAGCAAGTAGAGACTCTGAACTAGATCTCAGAGACCTCTTAGGAATGTAAGGATGAATGAGTTGTGAAATAAACATTGGCGGGGAATTATGAAGTGCTTTGAAAACAAATAATAAAATCTTGTAAGTAATTCTCTGTGTTACAGGAAGCCAATGAAGATGCCTTAACACAGGAGTGATATGATCCCTAATTGGGCTTCAAGTGACCAAACGGGCAGCTGCATTCTGAACTCGCTGAAGTTTTGAAATATCCTTAGCTGGCAATCCATAAAGCAATGAGTTACAACAATCCAGCCTTGATGTTACAACAGCATGAACGAGAATCTCAGTTAATCTAGGATCAAGGTACTTCCGGATACTCCAAATTCTACGAATTGACTGAAGCCCGGCTTTACAGATGTTGTGTACCTGATTAGGCATACTAAGGGAAGAGTCCATAACAACTCCAAGATGTCTACAGGACAGCTAAGGCTCAATGAATGCATCTCCTATTTTGATAGAAGGAGAGTCCAGCGAGCAGGCTTAAAACATGATGAAAAATGAATGAGTTCAGTTTTTGCATCATTCATTATAAGGTTGTTGGACTGACACCAAGATCGAACTTTGGCTATGCACAATTCTAGTCTACTGTCAGCAGCATCGCGCTGATCTGGATGGAAAATAACATAGCTGCGTATCATCAGTATATGCCATACACTTCACATCATGTGAAGCAATAATGTCAAGCAGCGGAGCTGTAAATAGAATAAATAAAATTGGCCCAACAACCGAGCCTTGGGGGACACCAAATGTAAGTAAAGTGGGATTTGACATAATATCCTTGATAGCAACAAACTGAGACCTATTCTCTAGATATGATGCAAACCATTGGTGGGCGATACCAGAGATACCATAGCGCGAGGATAAACGGTTTAGTAACTGCTTATGATTGATGGTATCGAAAGCAGCACTAAAATCCAAAAGGACCATTAAAACCTCATTATGGTTATCAAGTGCAATCTGAATATCGTTCTGGACATAAAGAAGAGCAGATTCCACACCATGATTTGGTCGACAGGCCGATTGTCTAGAAGCGAATAAACCATTGCTGTTAAGATAAGATTGCAGCTGATTGGATGCCACCCTTTCGATGACCTTCCCAAAGAATGGAAGATTGGAAATAGGTCGAAAATTTGAAAGTTCTTCAGCCTTTAATACTGGCTGCATATCGATGTTTCGGTTTTATAACTTGATTATTACAGCTGTAATATGCAATTTTATTATACATTCAGATATTATATTTACTAGTAAACTTATTCAATATACCAACTGTTAACCATACAGTTATTTTCGCAACTTTATCGTTCCGTTCATATTGTTATTTTTATCATACGCATATTATAGACGATATTAGCATACGGATATTATAGTAAGGTATTATCTCACTATACTCTGTAGTGTGTACGATTAGTTTGAATGCAAGGGACAGCAAACGTTGGTATATACCTTCCCTTGATTTTTTTTTATTACGTCAGCTTAATAAAAGTGACATAATATCGCATAGGAACGTGTTTGTATATTTATTGGTGTGAACGTGTGACACAAATATATATTAAACTTACAATATTACTCGCTTATCTGTTTGTCATAGTACCGCACATAGTGTGAATAGATTGTTATCACAACACAATTTATTTTTCAAATTCAAACTTATATTGTGTTTATAAATTAAAGGCATGTTATTGTTAGATGTATTGCAGTTGAAATTAAATCAGACAATTATGATTAAATAAAAAAGATAAATGAATTGATGCATTTACAGATTAAAGAAGCTTTTGTTTGCTTGTTAGTGTGCGTTTTTTTTTTTTTTTTTATATGTTATCAATTTGTTTTCGTTTTAGCAGTAAATACCTTTAAAAATGAATAAGAGTACAGTTCATGTAATACACTAAGCTTATGCGTTTTTATTATGATTGAATTTATGTTTACATAATGGCAAAAAAAAAAGACGAAACGAAAACAAACATTAGAATTATAAATGTGATTGTTGTTTTTTTTTTTCTTTTTTTTTTTTTTTCCAAAGTATGTACATTTCTAAAATGTCTTAAAATGTTTTAATTCCCACTTTGCCTGGATGATATAAAAATTAACCAAAATATCAGTGACAGATTAGATAACTTTCTGACTAGGCTGGTGACGGTGTCACTACTGTAGGCTTAACGAGGTTACGCCGATTCATATTATACTCGAACCCTGGTGGCAGGTCAATTTGTGGACTTTAAAAAGCAACAAGGGGTAAAATCCATGTTAAACCAGGCATTGCCTGAAATCATATAAAAGTATATTTGTAATATTTAAGACGAAGTCTCCCGAACAAGGAGAATTGATAAGACTTTATCAGATTGTTCAGACTTCCCCATCCATCACTACCATTTTGCATTAAATTGAGTGCCATTTATTCTAATTGTATAAATGTACCCTTGCAAGTTGAAATTTAGGCAAATTTATAAGACCCTTGATACATTTTTATGGTTCAGCAGAAACGTAAACTGATGTTGTTCGGAATCTCTAAATGTTATTATTACCCAGTCAGCAGCATGCTGACTGGGTTCTGTTTCCTAGCAGTTTCTTTCTTTCTGGCAACATTTTAAAAGGCTACTATTGGTAAACTACTGGACCGATTTAATTAAAACTTGGTCAGTAGAACCAGTGCCACCTCCCATTTATGTTTGTTCACAACTTGGGGTCAAAGGTCACATAAGGGGCATTAGGGTCAAAAAACCAAAAATCGTATAAAAGACTACTTGTCTCACAAATAACGTAGCACAGTCTTGTCCTTTGCACATATACATTGGCATAAGGCAGGGTCTATAGTGTGTTCAGGGATAAGGGGTCAAAGGTCATTAAGGGGTAATTTTTATCTTTTTCTGGTAACATTTCTAAACGCTACTAGTGCCAAACGGTTGTGCCGATTTCAACCAAAACTGGTCAGTATAATCGGTGACACCTTTCATACATGGGGTGTTCACTGCTAGAAGTCAAAGGTCACATATGGGTCATTAGGGTAAAAAACTTTCAAAAAAATGAATAAAAGACTTTTTCCGTCACAAATATCATAGCACAGTCTTGTCCTGGGCACATATGTATTGGCATAATGTAGGGTCTTATGGTGTTCAGCGATTGACGGTCAAAGGTCATTAAAGGGTTATTATTTTGTTCTTTCTAGTAACATTTCAAAATACTAACCATTGGATCAAATTCAATCAAATTTCGTCATTAGGAACTGGCGACACATCCTACACCCCAGTCTGGGATCAGGGGTCACTTAGGGGTCATCGGGTTTAAATTTTCAAAATAGCCCAATTCAGCTCAAATTTACCAGGAATGATCCTTAGGACCTTCTAAACATGAAAAAATACTCTTCACCCCATATGTCAAAGTTCATAGGTCAAAGGTTCAAAATAATACTAATGGCAAACGATTGAACCGAACTCAATCAAATTTGATCATAGAGAACCAGTGACATCTCCTACACCCCTGTCTGGTATCAGTGGTTACATAGGGGTCATCAGGGTCAAATTTTCAAAATAGCCCAATTGAGCTCGAATTTACCAGGAATGATCCTTAGGACCTTCTCAACATGAAAAACTACTCTTCACC
>NW_022748372.1:9819-14819 GCF_011630105.1 Anneissia japonica | reverse complement strand
TTACAAACGTGAAACTTTTTTTCATGATTTCTAAACCTCTGAAATGGCACATTAGCGCAGAATGCCCCTACAAATTATTTTTAAAAAAAGCAAGCAAGAGTATGGTAAATTTTACGATTTTCATGAATTTTCTAAGCTACAGTTATAGGTCGACATTGCAGTGCGGCATATAGGAAACTCATGTTTGGCTGGCTAGGGCCTAGGCCTAGCCTCTGCCGCCTAGGCCAGAGGCCTAGAGGCCTACGCCAGTGGCGGCGCCAGCGGGAGGGGGGAAGGGGAATTTGCTCTCGACGGCCCGGTATAAAAAATCCCTGGTATGGTTCACGGGTAGTGTTTTTATGGCTTAATATACTGTAGGCCTTTTTCACGAATCGGTAGACATCGTGAAGTGATGACAAACATAGCGAATCAGCGGTGCGTAACCAACAGAAATAAGATAAGCTTTTTGGCTGATTTTCTGAAATCATGTTATTTAAAAAATCATAACTCCATAACATGGCGTCATATCCAAAGAATTTTTCCAGCAAAATGTTCTTAAAAGACTAGTCTACACCACTATATGATTGGAAAAAAAAATTGAAAAATGTTTTTGACCTCTGAAATCAAGATGGAAAAAGAAAAGCCTATTATATTACACATTATAGTGCAGTAGTACTAGCAATACTCTGGACTAGCATTGTTTTAGTTACCATATGAGAGTTTCATGTGTTAAAAACATGATTTACTATATTATACTTCTTTATAAAACATAAATGTACTTTATAATAAGAGAAATCTGTATATTATCGGTACCTGGAACAGTAACAACACGAAAGTTCTAGGCTACTGCACTGTAATACATAGGCCTATTTTAATACACTACTTCGATAGGCTTTTCTTTTTGCACCTTGATTTCAGAGGTCAAAAACATTTTTCAATTTTTTTTTCAATCATATATGCTGTAGACTAGTCTTTTAAGAACATTTTGCTGGAAAACATTTTTGGATACGACGCCCCATTATGGAGTTATTATTTTTTAAATAACATGTCAGAAAATCAGCCCAAAAGCTTATCTTATTTCTGTTGGTTACGCACCGCTGATTTGCAATGTTTGTTATCACTTCAAGGTGTCTACCGTACCGATTCGTGAAAAAGGCCTATATTATTTGGATAGGAAAATTAATTTTTTACATTTTTTTTTTGTCCGACAACCTAGTCGCCGAAGGATGACAGGGGTTCCAGGCCTGTCCGACCTGGGGTGGGGGAGAGCAAATTCCCCTGCACCACCCCCCCCCTCCCCGCCGCCACTGGCGGTAGGCCTTTGGCCTAGGCGGCAGAGGCTAGGCCTAGGCCCTAGGCCAGGCAAACACGAGTTTCCTATGTGCCGCACTGCAATGTCGGCCTACAACTGTAGCTTATAAAATCCATGAAAATCGTAAAATTTACCATTTACCAGAGAAAGCCCGTATTCTGGACAACAGCGCCCCCATATAGCCCGTATTCTGGACATATTTCAGAGCCCATATTCTTGACAAATTTCAAAGCCCGTATTCTGGACTGAGAAAGCCCGTATTCTGGAAAACAGCGCCCCCATACAGCCCGTATTCTGGACAGATTTCGCCACACCTACTGGTAATTCCTGGCCCCGAAACCTTGACTCAGAAGTACCGGGTTGGTGTCCGGCGGGGAATAGTTTTCCACCAAAGTTTTAACTGTTGTTTATTTTGTTGTACTCTGTGCTGGTTACTTTTGTTGTTGTTGTTATTGTAATATGTGCGGTAAGATCTCGTCTGTATATTATGTTATCCTGCCTACAGATGTTTTAAATTAAAAAAATTTAAAAAAAATAAATAAAATAAACAATATCCATATGATGAGTATTTAAATTAGAGCAATTACACTAAAGCTATACAGCGTTTTATATATACTTTTTTTAACTGACTGTGAATTATTTTTAATGCATCCCTACAGTTCATCAACTGATATTTATGAAAGTTTGGTAAATGTTTTTCGGTGTTAATTTGAGGGCATATGGAAACGTTTTTTTTATCATTTGCTAGTTAAGCTATCACGAGAGCAGCGAACTGAGGTTAAATCAACCCCGCTGTACAAGTAGTTTGGATCGACCAATTAAAAACATTGGGTTTGTTTAATTTTGATTATGGGGTTAAAATAATAACAAAATTCAATTTGCACAGTCAATATTCTTTTGTTAAAACTTGTATTTGAACACATGATTAACAGTACACATAGTACAATGTAAAGTGAACAAATGTTGAGATCTCTCTTCCCATAGTCCACGCTTCGTGTTGGCGGGATTGGCTTAGCCCTACGCTACACCCCTACATACATTTTCAAACGATCCAGACTATAAATTGCATTTTTTTTGCAAAAAATATAGCCTAATTGCTCTTGTCTTGGGACATTTGTTTTTTAATAAAAGTAATAAAAGCACACAAAAACCCAACTAATAACTAAATTAGGCCAAATTACATGAAGAAAGAAATCAAACGCTGCAAACACAAGTCAAGCAAACAGAAGTATGACGTCATACCAACAAACTGAACTATCAGGCTTGAGAGATTTTTTGACCCCATGAGAGGCAATCGTGGATTGGATGGATTATTTGTTTTCTTATTTTCCGATAAAACTACAAAAACAATCATACTAAGTTATATCAGCTTCAAGCTTATTATATTCCCTCCACGAATCCACTTGGGCCAAGTCGAACAAAGAAATAGTCTGTGAGTGAGGAAGTAAGAAACGAACTCGGAACAGCCAAAAACCTCAAAATCCTTTAAATCGGCGTGAGGAGCTGTTATAAATCGGCGTATTCCGACAAAACTGTAGGGATTTTTTTTATTTTTTCTTCACGAATTGGTAGATTAATATTTTTTTACAACATAATTTGCTTGGGCCATTACAAGAAAACCATACATTTTGTACCTAAAATGTACTTTTGTTTAAAAAAATCCTGTTTCTTTAATGGTTAAGGCTTTTGGAGAGCAAATGGTACAACGTTTCCATATGCATTTAAAATCCTAAGGCTCCAGACCTAAATAGTGTGTGTGTGTAATGTTTTGCTGTTTTCTTTGTTGTTGCTTTTGTGTGTGTGTGTTCGAATTATCTAAAAAACAGCTGCAAAGACATAATTGAAAATAACAGTGAATGTTGGGTATAATCCATGAGGAAATTCTAAAATGTTAGTAACGGTGTGGATTCGAGGACCATTTATATTGATTTGCCCTAGACAAGATATCGCAAAACAAATCAACCGATTTGAATAAAACTTTTGTGAAAGTTTAACAAAGTTACAAGAAACAAACTTTCAAGTGTTGGTCACGATCCAAATAATGGGGGTTGAACTTGAGGGTCATTTAAATTTGTAAGGTCTTGCATGTATCGTGTGTTCAAAATATCTCAAAACAGCTGCACAGATCTCAAATGAAAGTTACATGGATTGTCAGGTATGACCCAAAAATGGGGTGATAATGAGGTGATTTAATTTTGGTGAACATCCGGAGTAGGATGTGGATATGAGGACCATTCAAAGAAAAACGTCTAAGACCAGATATTTCAAAAAATAATCAAATGATCTTTTTTTGTGTGTGTAACTTTAACCAGGTTACAAGGAAGAAATTATAAAGTGTTATTGACACATTTGGGAGTTGTGCATTTGAGGGTCATAAGGACACCGACCTGAATATCCCGGAAAGTAGATTAATGAATAACAATTACAATTGGCAGAATTTCTTCAATTTTAGTCACGATCTAAATTTTAGTTGGCTATTTCAAAGCAAAAATGTCCCAGATTAGATATCTCAAAAACTAATAAACTGATCTGAATTAAACTTTTGTGTTAGTGCAAATTGTTTGATTAGATGGTGGTTGAAAAGTAGGAAAATTCTTTTTGAGGACTTATTTTCAATTCAATTCAATTTCAATTCAATTAACATTTATTAAATTAATTAATCAAATTCATCAAATGATAAATAAAATGGACAACATTAAAATTAATTAATTAGGATCAAAAATTGAAGCGAAGCTTGTCTCAATTTGACCCCGACAAAACAAAAAGTAAAAACTAACAATAAAAGCATATCAAGTAGACCTACATGTTATATACATATATGAAGAGATTGTTTCCAAAAGGTGCTAAATCCACTTTTGTTCATTTGGAGAAAACATCAATTTTATTTTTTTTCAAGTTTCCTTTTTGAAAAAAAAAAATCATTTTTTTTATTCCAATAGTTCAAGTGAATGATATTAACCATAGAAATGTGCATAATTAAAATCTAGAACAACTTCATTGATTTTTAATTAATTGTTTTTTGCTAACAAATTTTGGATTTAGCACCTTTTGGAAAAAAAAAATTAAAATAACAAAAAGAATCAAATTAAACAATGAAACAATTACACAACCAACCAAGAAGTAAGATTATACAAACAACAACTTTATTCAGAAATAATAATCTATGCCGTGTATTGAAGTGAATGTTGAATTCACTTTCTTCCTCTACATCCTTACATATTGCTTTGTAAAAGTGGCCAACTGAAGCATGGTAAGTCATAGGATAGGTTATATTTTCAGCTGCTTCATTCAGATTAAAACCAATGTACTACAGTTTATTGGTTAAAATTTTAATTAAGTAAAATCGATACAATCAGTAAAACAATTTAGTCTATAGAATCAAAAAGTAGTGTGTAAAAAATCTCCCGCGAGTCAATTGAGGTGGAAAAAACCCACTTCCTGTGTGAGTCACCTGATTAAATTGAGAGTATGTGATTGGCTTGTGTATTATTGAGGGCGCTATTTAAGCACTTAGCTCTTTTTGGAGCAAAGTAATTAGGATAAAGCACCTTTTGGAAAGGAACTCATTCTTTAAAAGCAGTTTACAAGTGGATTTAGTTCTTTTTGGAACGGATGAATATGTCACCTTATGTAGATAGGGCTATACCATATTTTTGTGGGTAAAACTCATTAAAAAAAAATTATTTAGCACCTTTTGGAAATCACATCT
>NW_022748372.1:0-9617 GCF_011630105.1 Anneissia japonica | reverse complement strand
TAAGCAAAAATATTATTAATAAAGCCAATTTGAGTTTCAATGTAGGCCTATGTTTAATTTGAGCACCCGAACTATGTAGACCTACACAAATATTTCATTACTGATCAATTTTTAGTAACTCGTTATTGAAATAAGTAGGGCCTTCAAGGAAATATTGTTCTCTCTAATTACTCAAGTTACTGCATTACTTTTTATAGTTTTAATACTGTACAACCAATTTCTTCAAATTTTAAATACATTTTCCCCTGAATTTGTGATAAATCGCTATCACGCATGGACTTTTGTTAAATTCGTGACAAATTAAAGCCCCTGTCACACTGTAGCGTATAGAACCAACGCATGCCGACGTTTATCAAAATATTGGTTTACGTTCGCGTAAGTTGACATTCGTTCGTGACACGTTCGTAATACGTTTGGCATACGTTGAATTAGTTAGCTGTTCGTTGGGGTACGCTGAGGTACGCTGGGGTCGATTTTAATTTTTGGACCTGTTCAAAATTTTGAACGTATGACAACGTTCTGCTACATACGCTATGTATACGGTGAGCATTCGTTGTTTGAAAGTTTCGCACGTTGGGTGCACGTTGAGTTTACGTTTTCTGTTCGTCCGTTGTTCATCCAAACACGTTCAATCCCATCTGAAACGTTGCCATAGCAAATGTATAACGTATTCATAGCGTTTGTCTAACTAATGAGTAACGAATGGCCAGCGAACACTCAGCGTATACCGACCTACATCAAAGTTTACAAGGCGTCAATACGTTAGGCATACGTGTGACATTCACTGGGCATTCGTTGTGAACGCTGAACATTCTTTGGGTGAACGCTGCGACCGCGCTGTCATTCGTTAAATGGACGCTAGTTGTACAATGAGCATTCGTTTCTCATTCGTTGGGCGTTCGTCTTTCACGCAAAAATGTTATTTTTTGCCAAAAAAATTGAGCGTATTTGAGCGTATCGGACGCTCGGCATACGTTAGGTCTATTCGCTACTATGTGACAGGGCCTTAAAGTTTGAAAAATTTACTTTCTTATGGTGTGAATGAAATAAAATATAGTTAGTCTTTTGAATATTAATTAGGAGCTTATTTGCATTGAACCAGGAACCAATTTTTTTTAACTCTTTATTAAACGTATTGAACAAAACATTGAGGTCTTCATTTGAATAAAAAAACGTAGTATCATCGGCGAAGGACACCGCATTTTATAGATAGAGATTGCCAGTGAGCGGAGATATGCTCTCTACTGAGTACCCTTGTTACTATTTTTGAACGGCAGAGAGTGACATATACATAACATAAAACTCTATCTATTAAATGTGAGACTGTCTCTGATAATCTTTGTACTTTAGTGACATTAGCACATTTGCCGTGTAATTCAGTGTTACATTCGTCATTTTAGAGCCCTTGTTACATTTAAAACAATGCATGTTGATTTTATTCAGCGAGGATTCAAGGCTACGTCCCTGGCAATAATAATCAGCCAACACATGAAATGATTGGATTTAGTATTGTTAAGTGATGAAGACCGTGATCCACATAACGCGTATACATTTCATAACAGTGCTACTAAATGTAAATTATCAGTTTTGACTGTTGCAATGACATCTCAATGACGTCGCGTACATGATGTTAGTTTTGAGTAAGACTCAGTGTTTAAAAACGGCTGACGAGTTGTTGCGATTCTAATAAATATACACACAGCGTATAAAAATATTTACTCAATAAATTAGACATCGTTGGGCACAGTTATTAGCTATATGTATTAACTATAAATTAGTTATTAAAGCCTAGGGGTGCTGCGTTATATGGAGAGTAATGTGTGACCGGAAATGGTCTGCAGTAAGTTGGTTGTTACCATGCGCCAGTGATGTTGGAGTATAGCAAGATGAAACTATTTATGTAATGCATGAATAACGTTCGGGATTTGTCAGGTAGTGAAATGATTATAGTACATTTTAAGTGCTCCAGTTACTCTAAGTGTAAGCTAAATTACGGTGATTAACTAACGAAGATAATATGGAGACAATTATTTCGAAGTACGGTACTCACGAGCCAAGAGCGGATGCACATGCTTTGTGAAAATGAGGACGCCGCGGTAATCATTTTCACAAAGGAATACATGCAGCTGGTTAGCTAACAATATGCAATTGTTACATGAACACCTGGGAAGGAAGGTGCAATATCACGTTATGTTGCCTAGTATACGTCTGTACTGTAGCGTGGGTGGGGGGGGGGACGGTAAGCATAAGTTGGTTAGCCTACAATATGCAAATATTACGTGAAAACCTGGGAAGGATGGCACATCACGTTCTGTTGCCTAGCCTACTGATGTACTATGTAGCGGGGGATGGCGAGGCTATTTATTAGTAAGACTAAGCCTAATGTAGACCATGCAATTATATGTGATATAAAGTAAACTTTCGAAAGACATCAATTAAAATAAAATAAAAAATTAAATAAGAATAATTCTGTTGCAGAATTTCTATTATAACAATAATATTAATAACTAAAGGTTTGTGGGCGCAAATTCCATAATACGAATAAAGGTTAGCACCATCTCCTTGCCATACAAATTACAGCTCCCACTGACGTCTCAGTCGAGAAATACGGGTAGCTGAAGTTTTTCTCGCAAGTCTAACTACAAAACAAAATCCAAATTTCACGTTCCACTTCTGATTTTGAGTTGTGCTTCGCACACGCCCCTGAGTACGGCGTTCCGGAATTCAATTAAGTAAATTATTTCCTCAGACGCTACATAAAACAAATATTTTCAGTATATTATTAGATTTAGCGGTCCAAAATGTTTCAATAATTTACCTGATAACTTAAAACAATCTGTATCAAAGAAAAGTTTTTCCGTCAAACTTAAAGAACATCTTTTATGTCGTTATTTATTTATTTTAATTTTCTTTTCTTTTGGTGAACCTTCTACAAACTTTGTGGCTTTTTTGGTTTTGCCATCTTCACATTTTTTCTCTTTTTCAATTACTATGAATCGACTGTTCATTTTACTATTTTAGAGAAAATAAATGTTATTTGAAATAAAAAACGCATTCTCCGTTGCTGCTCCCAAGGTGTGGAATAGTTTGCCTGTTTATGTCCTTGAGTCTCCATTTGTTGATATCCTTAAGATTCGGATTAAGACTCATCTTTTTAGTTCACTTTAATTTTCGAAATTTTTTTGCATAAAGACCTATATATTATGCGCTTTAAAAATCCCATTATCATTATTATTTTGCTCTTTCACAATAACATGTCCGGTGATGGCTGATTTCTTTTTCAAAAGAGACCTTGTTGGCTCTAGTTTGTACCACTTCATTTATATATTTCTTTAACCTCATTTTTATGTTCACCTATAAGAGGGACGCTACTGACGTCATTTAATCCTTTTCATTAAAGAACAAAAGACTAGTATACTTAATTAAAATAATTTTAATAATAATAAGTAAATAAAGAAAATAGATACTTGAGTTGGTAATGTTGATTTTATGATGCAGACGTGCCAGGTGTGTTGGATTATCTTTGAAATTGAAAACAATGGTAAACAAAAGGTAGGTAAGGGACGCTAATGACATCATTTAATCCCTTTTATTTAGAACAATGGATAAGAGGGACGCTAATGACATCTTTTTTCCCTTTGGTTTAGATAGTTAAGTTTCAGCCAGGTGTTCCCTATTTAGTCACAATAGTATCTTAATTGTTAAGAGGGACGCTAATGACATCATTTAATCTCTTTATTTTAGAACAATAGGATTAGTATACTTAATTGTTTACGTCATGATGCAGTGTCAGGTGTGTTGGATTATCTTCAAAATTGAAAACAATAGGGCTGCTATGACGTAATTTAATCCTTTACAATACAGAACAAAAGACAAGTATACTTAATTAAAATAATTTAAATAATAATATTAGATAAATAAATAAAATATATATTTGAGTTGTTTACGTCATGATGCAGTGCCAGGTGTGTTGGATTATCTTCGAAACGGAAAACAATAGGGTAGTCGTTAAAGGTGCTAAAAGGAATTAAATCAAACAATTTGAATGTATTTGGAATAAACAATAGGATTAGCGATGTTTTTAATAGGATTAATTGTTTGTGACATAGGGATACATGTGACAATGCGGGGACTTGATAGTTTGAATAACCCGGGTTAACATAGGGTTATTACGTCTTGTATTAAATTTTTATTCAGTTAAATAAAAAACCAAGATAAATATAAGAAATATATAAAAAACGTAGAAAATAAATAAAAATAAATAAGAGGCGATGCTACTGACGTCACTTAATCCTTCTATACAATTTAGTGCTTATATTCTGGTGAAAACATAGGTTGAAACATCATTAAAAAAAAAAAAAAAAAAAAACGTGTACGTTGTTACAATTCTCTAAACTACAAGCTAGTATTGAACTTCAAGATAGTATTTCAATTAGATGGATTTGCTTGGCAATAACTTTGAAGAACAAGGAAGCAGTCTGAATTTTGAAAATGAAAAAGTAAGAAACATGAGCATGGAATCTGAACGAATTGCACGAGAAATAAATTCAGCGTTTGTGGCATATAAACTAGGCAATGATTCAAATGAGAATATCGAGACGTTTTTCAAAGACATTTTAACAGAAATGTTCAACGATAATGTCATAAACTGGGGCCGTATAATAATGGTTTTTGTGTTTGGAGCGAGGTTAGCTGTGTTATGTAAAGATAGAAATAAATCTGATTTGATTGATCAAGTAATACAGAGTGTAGATAAATATGCGAAGACAGAATTTTTGGAATGGATTAATATCAAAGGAGGTTGGGTAAGTCACTTTTTTTGTGTTTGCAATCATTGATAAAAGCATTTAATTAGTGTCTATATATAATTTTCAATTATTAACTTAAAAATTCAATTTATTTTACTACATTATACTTATTATATTTTTTTCAGAACAATTTCGATCAATCGTATACTCAACACAAACCGATAACAGAGATTCCTCTAATAAACGTTTCTTTTGGGTTAATGTTATGCCTAATAGCAACTTTGTATCTATACAACACATTTTGTCAAGGCTGATATGTGTGAATTATGTGTATACAGACAACACTTTCTCCAGGATGTTTCTTTGTCAGGTGTCATAATGGTATATACAATACCGATAGGAACTATGATGGTGAACTTTACGATATAGATGAACGGTTCAGAGTCAGATGAAAATGGTAATGGAATCTAACCCGAAGGAGAAAATGATTGTTTTAATGATCATTAAAAGTATTCATAAGAACTGTATATAAACTAGCTGAAAAAAAATGAGAGCTTCATTCGACATATTTACTACCGACCTGCTTCCGACTAATTTTACTCAGTATATATATGTTTGTGTCCAAAAATGTATAAAAAGAGACTGCTACGGTTGTCAATTTGATTGGCCTAGTCAAATAGACCACGATGTCTGTCTTATGATGACAGAGGAGGAGCAGCTGGAAAAATATTTTAATGAAGTATTGAATAATAATGGTTAATTAGATTTTGAAATTATGTACAATCATTGGTTATGGTTACGAGACGAATCAAACAAGTTAACCTTTACAATTCTAATAAATCAAATTACAAAAGACGAAAATCTATATAATAAAATGTTAAATGTCATGAAAAGTTAAGTAAATGGAATTGCAACGATCTTAACTTAATGCTATGGAAAGCTATTTTTTCTCGTATGTATTACATTTTTATCAGAGTTTCAATTTTCTATGTTTAATATTTTAAACATATAAGTAAGTAAAAATAAATAAATAAATAAAACTAATTGTGAATGTTTGTAAACAATTGTTTAATGTAAAAAACTTGATTGAATGTGTTTGAAAATTATGTTTGTAAAAATTGAAATTTCTCGATATGAAATATAATTTATGCTTGTGTGTTATTTAAGTGTATGTTTTTAGAGTAATCTTTTCATTTGAGTGATAAAATGAATTTATATTGTATGCTGCATGCTAGTGGAGTAATAATTAAAAAAAACAACAAAAAAGAAAACTGATAATAAGTTATATACTGTATATACTACGATTCGAAAATCCTGGTAGTTTCAGAGGGGGTAGAATCCGAATTTAAAAAGGATACAATGGTGTAGGCGACCATGGTGACGTTGGTGTTAAGAATGATGATGCTGCTGATGATGATGATGTTCAAGAAGATGATAAACTAAAATATATGAATAAGGATTATGCAAAGTATGGAGTGGTAATGATGAGGATGATGTTGTTGGCGATGATGGCGAAGACTGTGATGGGTGTTGATTTTAGTGACTGTGGTAATGGTGATAGAAATGATAGTAATCATATCAAAGTAAGGATTCTGATATTCCTGCCTCATTTACAAATAAACAGTTATAGCCTACCTGTACAGAACTCAATAATGTGCTTAGTGCAAACACTGCAGCATTATGCTTTTGTGGGGTTTTGGGGTCCTGTGTCCCTTGAGTGTCCAATAATATGATCCCGACCTAAAAATTAACACCAAAATATTTAGAACTGTAAATAAATTTATTTAGTTGAGATTATTATCTGAAATATAAAGCAAACGTATACATCTTTTGACTGTAAAAAATAACACCATATCAGTGGCAGATTCACAATTGCGGACAACCATGCCTTTCCTATCCACAATGCAGTATTTATATATGAATTATATATGTCAGTCACATTTAGATGCCTACTTTTGACTATTTAATATGCTGTACATATTGCAGTCATTGGCATTTGTTTTAATATTTTGAAGATCAATTTTGGTATGTAATGCAAATTAAAGGGTCGAATATTGTAAATTGAGTTTAACTAGATATGTATTTTTCATGTACAGTGCTTTTAATTAGTACCAAGGTGAGTGCTTTAGGAAACTCTCAACCCAGACGGCGCGAATGTGTAACCAGTAATACAGTATCTTCTAAATTTAATTATAATAATATAATAATAATAATAATAATAATAATAATTATAATAATAATAATAATAATACCGTAATATTAATAATTCTGGATGTATATAGCGCCTCACGTTGACACAACCTCAAGGCGCTTAACAACAACAGAGAAGAAAAACCAAAACAAATGCAAATGTAACA
The DNA here is from genome assembly GCF_011630105.1 of Anneissia japonica. Classification (NCBI taxonomy): domain Eukaryota; kingdom Metazoa; phylum Echinodermata; class Crinoidea; order Comatulida; family Comatulidae; genus Anneissia; species Anneissia japonica. The sequence continues at coordinate 2,512 of NW_022748372.1, read as the reverse complement.
AAAAAAGGATTATCAAATTTTTGTTTTAGTTTAGTATAATTAATTTCAAATGATTGGTTTGATGATTATCAATAAATGTTATTATTACAATGCTTTGGTAATTGGAATCATTTAAGGCCTTTTACTTTCCTATTCATCCCAAAGCCTTTCATTTTTCTTTCCTTCTTGCTTCTTGTTTTTCTTTCTTTCCCCTTTAAATGTTCCTGATCTTTACTTTTCTTGTCCTTTCTTATGTTTCTTTATCTCATCTTTCACATTTGTTCTTAGATTCCTTATCTTATCTTTCCTTTCATTTTCTTCTTATAATTCGTATCTGTCTTTCATATTTGAGGAGGAGCCTTTGATACGGACGTCAAAATGCTTTAGAAGAGTTCATAACTATTATGTAGGTCTGTTGACGTTTGTCTAAATTTTTATTGATTGGGTGTGCAACGAGAGTACCATAATTATGTGTTGTAAAGGAATGATATCCAACAGGAAGCAACTCCTGATCTTATACCCCACAACTGGTACTACTATATGCAATTAGTCTGGTCGTTTTACTGATGTAACGGGAAAAAATTGTTAACAAAGCTTTTTTGGTATCAATCGATGTGTATGGGTGTCCTCTTTAATATCCGAAAACTCCTCTTCAATCCACCTTTGGGGAAAAGGGTTATAGTCATTTATGTGATGCCCCCATTTTCAGTAAAACTTCAAAAATTTCTTATAGATTTGATAATAATCTAAGCATACTAAAGCCACAATCGCACTGGACTTTTTTTGGTAAAACTAACCAACACGTTGGCTAGTTTTACCATAATTAGTCCAGTGCGAACAGCACAGGAAGTTTACCTGACAGGAAACTTACCCAAGCCGCGCGATTAATTTAACCGAGTCCCGCTTGCCCAGGAAAACTGACCAAGTTAGTTTTACCTAGCAGGAAAGTCCAATGCGAACAGCGCGAGTCGGGTAAACTTCCCAAGTCATCACAGTGAATGACCTTCCTCAGGCTGTCAGGCAATTACGCATGAGCTGTGACCTGGAATAAAACGTCACACACAAACATCTTGATTAATTTCGCGCGTGTTTGCTAGTGTCTTGATTTTGAGTAATTTTGTCATTTTATTCACTTGTTTACTCGGTTTGTTTCAATGGCCGATTTTCACGATTTAGCGCCCCCAATAGTTGAATCTGTACGAATGGTTAGTTTCACCATGGCCTGTGGTAAAACTAACCACGTCGATAAATCCCAGTGCGAACGACAGGAAGTTTACCCATTGGAATGTTACCCACAGTCTCGGTAAAAATTTCCCTATTTTAAATCCAGTGCGATTGCGGCTTAACATAATTTGTAGGCTGTCGTAACTAGGTATCTATAGGAGACCCTGGAGGATCTTGCATGCCTATGGTGGGATTCCGGGAAGGGTACGATGTGAGAGGGGAGGGGGAAAGCCCTCAGTAGTTAAAGAACTCTAGCATGAAAATGTAAGTTTATCATCTTAATAGTATTTAATGCAAACTGGTTTGGTTAATCACAGACTGTGCTTAAAAAGGAAAGGGGGATTTGCATCAATGGTGGGGTACCAAGGGTTCTCCCTCTCATGTCTGGGAGCACAATTTGTCTGGGGGAAAAACCTCTATAACTGATTAATAAACCTTTCAAATTCCTAATTGTGGGAGTTTCCATCACCCCTTTACCTGTCAGGGATTTCAACACTTGTCGGGGAAATCGGCCATATGTTGGTGACATCGCAGTCACCCCCTTCTTTCTCTTGTTTGGAACATCAAACCCCGTCGAGCAATACCAGCACCACAACTGTGGATTCGGCCAAAACATAAATCCGCTTTATCCAAGGTAAATCTTGGTTTCTATAGAATCGCTCACCCTATAGGCGGCAATCGCCGACAGTTGTCGGGAAGGTTGAAGCCGGTTCAACTTTGCCAATTGCATTTCAGACGAATCAGGGTACGGTGCCTTCCTAATTACCAGTGGCGTAAGGATGGGGCCGGAGACCCTGTGTATTTCTGGAACTGGGGGCCCTTTTTTGGGGTCCCTGTCACCAATTCCATCGTGGGATTTTAAGATGTGCATTGTTATTCTAAATATTTTTAACGACGAATAAATAATATAATATGGAGGGACTTTCACAGTTGGTGGGACTATACCACCTCAGACCCACCATGGTTGGGGCTGAGGTAAGAAAATCTGTGAATTATGGCACATTTTCAGGTAGATGACCGGAAATGGCACTTCACAGACATAAAATTGTGAATATAATTTTCTTTTTATCTCTAATTAAAAAATATTTTGACAAATTTAGTGGGGCCCCGGGCCGGCAGCTCCCCCCCCCCCACACCCACCACCACCACTATTAATTCGACCACTGGATATAATATATGTCCTACAGTCGATTTCAAACACAAATTATGTTGTTGCCCTTGTGGGGCTGAGATAAGAAAATGTATTATAGACCGTGGGTTGAGGATCGAAAACGTTCAATTCTGTGACCCACCAATCCGGGCTACCTGG
>NW_022748371.1:0-1097 GCF_011630105.1 Anneissia japonica | reverse complement strand
TTCGCTCAGATTCACTTGTTACTTCATCAGCTGTGATATCTATTGATGTTACCTCCTCTGCTGTTATCAAATCACCAACTGTTGTCGATGGTATTGTTGTTATATCAATTAGTGTTGTTAGCTCAAATTCACTCGTTAACTCATTAGTTGTGATATCTATTGATGTTAGCTCCACTACCGTTGTCAAATCATCTACTGTCGTCGATGGTCTCGTTGATTCATCAAGAAAGGTAGTTTGATTAGCATCACTCGTTACTTCAGCGGTTGTGATAGCAATGGATGTTATCTCCTCTAATGTTGTCAAATCATATAGTATTGTCGACGGTATGGTTGTTGCATCAACAAATATAGTTCGCTCAGATTCACTTGTTACTTCATCAGCTGTGATATCTATTGACGTTAGCTCCTCTGCTGTTGTGAAATCACCAACTGTTGTCGAGGGTATTGTTGTTATATCAATTAGTGTTGTTAGCTCAACTTCACTCGTTAAATCATTACTTGTGATATCTATTGATGTTAGCTCCTCTACCGTTGTCAAATCATCTACTGTCGTCGATGGTATTGTTGATGCATCAAGAAAGGTAGTTTGATAAGCATCACTCGTTACTTCAACTGTTGTGATAGCAATGGATGTTATCTCCTCTACCGTTGTCAAATCATCTACTGTCGTCGATGGTATCGTTGATGCATCAAGCAAGGTAGTTTGATCAGCATCACTCGTTACTTCAGCGGTTGTGATAGCAATGGATGTTACCTCCTCTAATGTTGTCAAAGCATCTACTGTTGTCGATGGTATGGTTGTTGCATGAACAAATGTAGTTCGCTCAGATTCACTTGTTACTTCATCAGCTGTGATATCTATTGACGTTACCTCCTCTGCTGTTGTCAAATCTAGTGTTTTCAAATCCCCAACTGTTGTCGATGGTATTGTTGTTATATCAATTAGTGTTGTTAGCTCAAATTCACTCGTTAACTCATTAGTTGTGATATCTATTGATGTTAGCTCCTCTACCGTTGTCAAATCATCTACATTCGTCGATGGTATCGTTGATTCATCAAGAAAGGTAGTTTGATGAGCATCACTCGTTACTTCAGCG
>NW_022748370.1:0-670 GCF_011630105.1 Anneissia japonica | reverse complement strand
AGGTAATTTTTTCCCAATCCCAAAAAGAAAGGGGGTCGGGGGTTCTCCCCCGGGAAAATTTTTATCCCTAGAAGCGGGAAATGAGCTTTCCCGACTTATGAGGTGTCTTTTAATTACTTTTAATTTCTCCAAAAATCAAGGTTTCCCCCCTCTTGAAAATGATTCAATAGAACCAATGAACCCCAAAGAAAAAAGGGGTCCGAGTTCCCCCGGGAAAATTTCGATTTCTAGAATTCGGGAAATGACCTTCACTGACTTCTGAAATGTCTTTCAAATGACTTTTTAAGTTCTTCAAAATTCAAGGTTTTCCCCTCTTGAAAATGGTCAGGAAAATCTTTCTCATTTTTTATTTTATGTTTGTATACATAGGCCTACATAATAAATGAATAGTTGCATGCGTATTCTTTTTTTCCATGAATCGATAAATCCCAAAAAGAAAGGGTGATACGGGGGTTCTCCCCCTGGAAAATTTTAATTCGTAGAAAGCGGGAATGAGCTTTCCCGACATTTGAAGTGTGTTTTAATGACTTTTATGTTCTTCAAAATTCTAATTTTCTGATTGTAACATAAAAAAAAATCAGCTCACGGGTCCTGAAAAGGTAGGTCTAGAATTTTTTTCCGGTCACACAAAAATCTCCAGACATTATTTTTTGCAAAAAAAGTGGAGGGC
>NW_022748369.1:0-1029 GCF_011630105.1 Anneissia japonica | reverse complement strand
AACCAATCAGTGCGAATTTTAACTGAATGAAATTACATCTCTCTATGAAAATAACATACTCAAGTGATAAATGAAGATTTAGGGTAGGCCTATATATGTAGGCTACCCTGTAGCTTTTCAACGAATAAAGTCCTATGAAAAATCATCGTGTAATAAAATGCTCTGACGGGATTCGAACCTGCGAGCGTCATAACCACTAGACCACGAAGGCTTAATGGTTGAACAGGTCCAAATACCCGACGGGAACATTGTATTACACAATGCTATGCCTCAAGAGGGCGTTCGGCCAGATAAATCTGGAAAAACGGCTAGAAATACTGTCGTATATTATGATATTGAAGGAAGTTAGCCGTTAACACTGATGAATAAATATAATATAATACAATATAAATCATAAAAGGTACATATACAGTGTTTAATAAGGACATGATGGAACATCGTAGACTACCCTGTAGCTTTTTAACGAATAAAGTCCTATGAAAAAAATATATATATATATATATATATTGTTATTTATATTAAGGAATACCAACAAGTTAAATAAATATATAATTATATGTGTCTTTGTGTCCTCCATCAATTAAGTTTGTTCCATTCTACTTCTGTACCGGTATTAAAATAATAACTGCAAAATGTTAATGTAAACCACTTTTCGTGTATAAACAGCAAATTTCCATTGTATTCGTATCAGAGTTAAAATAATGAGTACAGTAAATTTGAATATATTTATATTTCTGATATATACAGCAATAGACCTAAAATATTCTGCCTATATTATATTAAATTAGTTATCTACAGTGGGCTCTCGGGGGCGCAACCCCGGGCTCCAACTTAAAAGGGGCACCGGACCCTCCTACTTAGTACTTAGGACTTTACTACCAAGCCTTAACAGTGACGTGACGCCTGTGCGCTTTCCTGGGGCCTAGGCGCCGGAGAGGACACGGGGCCCCTCTTCTCTTACTACTACCTGTATGCAGGGCTGCCAAGCGGCCGTGGGCCCCGCGGCTGACTTCGCTCCCCGGGCCTACT
>NW_022748368.1:0-500 GCF_011630105.1 Anneissia japonica | reverse complement strand
TGAATAAAGAAATTGTGTAATAAAATGCCTCTGGCGGGACTCGAACCCGATGTATTATTATGTCTGTCCTTTATTCGAACACAGTATTTACCTTTCTTTGATGATTTATATATAATTTAGTGGCCCTTAGAGCAAATTTTTAGAATAGGCCCCTCTAGACGCTCGGAAATGGCACGGTAAAAATGCTTTTTCAAAGCAGTGTTTCTCTACAAAATTATTGACTTCCTCCCGACGCAGTTATGCTCCCTCGTATGCTCATCCTCTCTTAGACACCCCTGGGGCGGATGAAGGATTTGGCGGTAGGGGGTGCGTGAGGGTCCACCTCACTGCCCCCACCATGGTTGGGGCTGAGGGAATAGACAATTTTGAGAATAAGGACCTCTCAGGCGTTGATCCAGAGTTTTCGAGAGCTCGGTTTCCAAGAATCGAGGGGGGGGGGGTGCAGTTAGTCTTGGGGTTCTCCTAGCTTCGCAGAGTTTTGTTTTTTCTAGATGCTGAGA
>NW_022748367.1:0-667 GCF_011630105.1 Anneissia japonica | reverse complement strand
GAGGAAGTGCACATGAGATATAATCGAATAATATACTTATATTTATAATGTCAACGTATACATTTGTACTTCGTGTAATCGTACTTAATCAAATGAATGCAGACAGTGGTGATCGCAAACATACACCGATCACATGAACGCAGACAGCAGGCTTAGTGGCATCAATTATCATTATCATGTAGACTTCAGGCATGTATACAACAACTTTTAAGAGATCACGAAAGAGTCTGCTTCAATAGTGTAATACACCATGACTGCCGTTTGGCTAAGCCCCACCCTTCTTCCTAATGTTCTTCTGATTGGTCAGTTTTTACGTTTTTGCAAAACATGCGCACATGATACGTTGGACGGAATGGCAGAAACCCGTACACTACAATATTTCAATTCAATGTTTTATTCTTCAAGCAACATTCATCATGTCATGAATGTTCGTAATGATTAGTATAATAATAGGAATAATAATAATAATAATAATAATAATAATAATAATATAGACCTATAAAATGCAATAAATTGCATTCTCTAATTTCATTAATTAGAAACCAAACTATAAAAGTACAGTAATTTTATTCTAAATATATAATTACGATTATGTTGAATTGAAAAAGTTCTGGTATTCAAGTTCATAATTTCCAATCACGAATAGTTTTTTAATACCTCAATATTC
>NW_022748366.1:0-1610 GCF_011630105.1 Anneissia japonica | reverse complement strand
TAATAACTGCTCAATTCCTTGTTAGAATCAATCAGTTGTAAACTAATTCAGAAGTTCATTCATTCGACGGGTACCGACGGGTGCATGCCGACGGGTGCTGCTAATTTGTATTGTGTCAAACCTCGGATCTAAGTGTGAGTACTTAAAATTGATCTCATGAGGCTTAAGCTTGTTGACATGGATCTGTATAAAGCTGGTCCAGTCAAATTTCTGGCATTTCAAGGACCTTTTCACCCTCAAAATCCCCCTTTTCTGACTGTAAAGCTTCCAGTCTTTGATGTCAGAAGACTGTATACATGAATTATGCCGTAAGGATCAGTTGCAATTTCTGATATACGCTCCATGGCCCTCTCTATAATAATAATAATAATAATAATTATGATTTTTATTATTATTATTATTATTATTATTATTATTATTATTATTGCTATGTTTTCAACGTATTATGATCGTTGAAAAGGAAGTACCAACAGTGCAACACTTCGATCATCGAGCTCATTGTATTATATTTCAAGTTGTTGACGTGTTACTTAGGAAAATATTAAGAAGACTATATGTTTTGTTTCAACATTATCAAACAAATAAAATTCAAGTTAACAAAATAAGGAGGGATGTAATATCCTTAAGAAGTATTCACCCTATGTCAACTACGTCATCTAGTACACTCTAGGCAAACGAACGCAATGGCTGAATAAAGCACGATGTGCAAGAAAGAGGACCTGGCGTATTTCCTCTATATTTAGTGTCCTCGATAACTCAACGCACATATTACTTATTATTATTATTATTATTATTATTATTATTATTATTATTATTATTATTATTATTATTATTATTATTATTATTGTTATTATTATCACTATTATTATTATAATAATCATGTATAATAATAGTGGATTCGATGTCACATCACCATAAAACACAAATTACTCGTCAAAGCTTCACACCATTCATCAACTTTAATAGCTATGCATTCGATCTCCCATCACCAGAAAACACAAATTACTCGTCAAAGCTTCATACCTTTCATCAAATTTATAGGTAAAGCTTCACTCACTCAAGATAAAAAAGAAAGTTAGAATTCTTGTGTTGACCATGTTCTCGACCTTGGAAAACTGTTTCTAAATAAAAATAAAGGCCTAATACTACAACTAGAAATACTAGATCGTTCATATCATTATGTCGGTAATATTATTGTTTCATTTCATTTCACACTGTTGTACGGGTATGTTTAAGTATAATATTCAATTCAACTAATTAAACTACAATGTACTTATGACAATTAATTGTTAAAACTGTACTATAATTTATCATGTATTTATGTATAATAATAATTAAAAACGTTTGAATTTCGATGAATTTTACAATATTCGGCCATGGTTATGTCTACTCCGAAGTGATGGAACCAACGCGCTCATTAACAACTTGACGTAACATCGGAGTAGATGAAGCCACTGTGTTAAAATTAATATTAAACTTTAAATCAATTTAAAAAACAAAATGAATTGAAAAAAAAAATTTTATTGAAGGTGGTTAATGCCATTAGGCCAAAAAAAAAAAATAAAAATAAAATAAAAAAAATAAAAAATTCTTGTGTTGACGATATTCTC
>NW_022748365.1:0-2037 GCF_011630105.1 Anneissia japonica | reverse complement strand
AAGAATAGTACTGTATGTGTCTCTCTGCGCAGTGCCAGAGGAGCGCGTAAACTACAACGAAAACAAAAATTCCAAGAAAACTATTGAACGCGCAAGAAGCAGCAAGAACTGCGGACAGCATACTCTCTTTTGTGTTGTTTCTTATTATTAAGGCCAGTATTCTATACTGGAACAGCATATTCTAAGAGTGGTCTAATGTATACTGTAATTTGATCAGCTACGTTAAGTGGAACTTCTTAAGAATTTTCAACATGTCAATTTTATTTACTCTTTTCAAAATGTTTTAAATAGGGTCATTCCACCTTAGTTTGAATGTCTTCTAGGGTCTTATTATCTATTTGAGGAAAAGATGAAATTGGGAAAGAGTTTATGAAATTAAAGTAATAAATAATAATAAGTTACATTTATATAGCGCATATTGCCTCTATTCGCTTTATATAAAATTATAGAAATTATAGAAAAGATTTTGAATTTACAATATAATAGGGTATGGTGGCAAAACAAAGCATTCCGTTGTGAAGGAACACGATATAAATTATTAAACAGTTAATTGTTGAAATAAATGGTGACTTAAATGTGTCCACTGATTTTGATTTTTTTTTTATAAATAATGGTATGTTGTTCCAATTAAGGGGAGATGATGAGGAAAGGGCACTGCTGCCATAAGTGATTGTAAATTTTTTAGGAACATGCAGGAGGTTTTTAGATGCAGATCTTAGTGAGCGATGTGAACGATGCTCTTCAGTGAGTTCTCGGATGTACGTGGGTGAATTATATAGTTTACTTTTGTAAGTGACCTTTGCTTTACTGGTAACCAGTGAAGTGAATGAAGAATGGGTGTGATGTGTTCATGTCGCTTAGTTCGAGTAACTAATCTTGCCGCTGCATTTTGTATTTGTTGCAGCTTGTCAATCTCTGATTTTGGCAGACCGTTCAGGAGGCTGTTGCAGCAGCCTAAAGGCATGAATAAGTTTTATTGTTGTTTCTTCATCCAGATAATTTATAATAGAACCAATTTTGCGGATGGCTCTGAAAGAGGACTGGTAAATGGAAGTTACATTGCGATTTCATAATGTACATTACATTACATATATCTGCAATAAGTTTCATATTATTGTGGGATGACCATTTACTGAGTTGACTTAGGCTAGTTTGTATATTAGTGGGTGCATCGATTCCGTGATTATCAATTAACGTCATATCGTCTACATACTTTGCATATTTGATTGAAATTGGAATTTTAAAATAGTGAGGATCATTGATGGCACCATTTATACTGCGGTGATTCGGAAGAACGCAGTATAAGCCAAAATCCTAGTTTTAAGATATTGAGCAAATTAAAACAAAAGGTATAATGAAAAAAAAAAATTTCACAAATATTTTAGGGTTTTAAATTCCGTTTTTGTTTGTTTTTTTTTTTTGCAAGTTTTTTAAGGTTTTTTATTTTAAATATTATTGCATTCACTCTAATAAAAGATTTACAAAAAGTGTCTGAAATCTTATTAAGTAAATTTGTATTTCCCCTAAAATATGGTATAGTACACTGAATGTAAATAAATACTATCAGTAACTACTACAGAAGAACAGAAAACATCATTTTTGGTGAGTTTTTACATTATGAGTAATTATTTTATTTAAATTCACTATGAAGAATACTCGCCTTTTACTCTTATAAACAAAAAATAAATACCCAATTTCTAAACACACATCTTCAGACCCATATAAGTTTGCACTCATTTAAATATTGTTAAATATTTTAAATGTAAATTTAGCATTAATAGTATATCTAAATTCCAAGCATTGACTTTAAAAGTCTTAAGTAAAGCCTAATTAGGTTTGACATGTATAAGTTTTATGTTGTTTGTTGAATGGTGTTAGTTATAATAATAGTTAATAATATTACAGACTAAAATTTATATTCTGACCACAACTTGGTCATAATCATATTGCAACTTATTCTCTGAACTGAAAATGCATTAATTTTTTTTTTATTAATTGTACTCTGACCAAAAACAAACTTAGTATTAAGCCCTCCCA
>NW_022748364.1:0-891 GCF_011630105.1 Anneissia japonica | reverse complement strand
CCAATATACTCCTAATTTCGGAGTCCTTTAGTAAGTCATGTTTACACATCAGAACCAAACCAAAGAAAGGCCACTGCTATAGCGCTGCTGCAGCACCACAAGACCACAAACTGTCTTAGTCAAAAAAGGTTGAGATGGTTTTGCTCAGCTAAAATCAGTGTTTTGCACCCTGCTGTTTGTTTGAACTCTAAATGTCAAATGGATCAAATTATTCAACTGTAGCGGCTTTAAAATATTTTGTATAGCACTGCATCTTCAAGAGCAGGATTTGTGGGTCAAAATGTAAATTTAAGAAACATACATTGGTATCAGCTGCAAAATGCATTTAATTGAACTTACTTTCTAAATTGAACGCAAGGTCTGAGTTTTTAAAATTAGAATGCCGCAGCATCACTTTTATCAGACTGCTAGTGTTTAACTCCAAGGAGTCAGCTGCCCCTCATTAACATTACGAGAAGACGATGGGGCTTGGCTTGTATGGTGACACGTTATGTATAATTATACCGTGTCTACCTAAAAATATCACACCTACACCGTGTGACCAATGTCACGATAGCGAGCGGGCTCAGGCTTAGACGTTTGTGCTGCTGCTATGGCGGTATCCGATCATTTCGGTCACGCCTTCATTTTGGTCGGGGGTGGGGGCCATGAGACATGGAGTCAATTTCTAGACGATTGGGCCCAAAGTATGGATGATCGTAGGTCTACGCCCCTGTGAGCCTGGAGCTAGGTCAGATCAGGAGGCCTCTTCATGGGGCAATTGAAAAAATAAATAAATGTAGGCGTACATCAAGCCAAAACATGTTTTTCACAGCCGTAGAGTGCCATATCCGGTCATCCAGAGGTATCCTATTAAAAAAAAAAAAAATCTCATCTCCTAAACACTCCCCC
>NW_022748363.1:0-1032 GCF_011630105.1 Anneissia japonica | reverse complement strand
TATGTACTTTCGCATTGTTTTTCTGTCCCCTGTGTTTTTGTTGAGGATGACGGCTGGTTCATATCAGCAGTACATTCTTCAGCGTTATCAACTTCATTTTCACCAAAAAATTCATCCCAATTAAAATCTTCAAAGTCATCCATGTTACCGTGCCTTTGTCCGAATACCAAGTAAGACTATTGTCTAACCACAATCTAACTGCATTGTATTATGCAAATTAGCTTGAAGATATCGCAACCCAACATCAAGGAATCGCCGACAACATACAAAAACATGCAAATAACAAGTACTGTGAGCCAGCGCGTATACGTAATAAATGTAGTAGAGATGGCGTGTGAACATTCGACGACGGACGGAATAAAAACATGATATAAACTTATTTTTCTGTTAAATTTCTTTATTGAATATTATTGTAGCCTTCTTATAATCATATTACAAATTACAACAGACAAATAAAGTAATGGTTCTGAAACTGCCTCATCGATGTTGGTCGTTTTAGGTTAGATCATGGTAAGATTACTTATTCATATCTGTGACCTAGGCTAAGGCCTAAGCGCTGCTGGTACTCATCTACCGCTGATCAAATTGAAATCAGGTGATCAGTGCAGCTGTCTATCTGTTAAAAAAAACCAATCTCGCATATAAAATTCAATATCAATTAAATTACATTAGTTTAATACAACGAAAACTATCCGATGTTCCATTTATTCTCTATAATCATGGAGGTATGATATGATGAATAGGTTCATGATATAGTAGTATAGCTCTCATTGAACTTGAACACGACATGTCGTTTTACATGCCTGTGGAGAAGGGGGTCAAACAAACAAGGTGATTAGAGAATGACGTAGACTTCTTGGCCGTTCTAAAAAAAAGACGCCCAAGTCTGCCTGATATAGTCGGCTCAAAGCTAATCAACAACGAAAATGCTGACACCTTTTTATTTTACGTTAGTAAAGAAAAAAATATACAGTACTGTAAAACCAAAATATATTTTTAAACGTGATAACTCAACTGAGTGCTTACAAACAT
>NW_022748362.1:0-818 GCF_011630105.1 Anneissia japonica | reverse complement strand
ATCCTATTCATTATCACTGTGCGCAACTAGAACCAAAATGGGTATAGTAGCGCACAGTGATAAACCACCCGTCAATAATTTAAATTGTATCCTATTATTTATCACTTTGCGCAACTAGAAACAAAATGGGTGTAGTAGTGCACAACGATAAACTGCCGAGAAGCGATCGGATGGGAGCGACTCAGAAGAGAGCTGCGTTAAAACTGGATTTTTTTATATTAATAATACAAGCTGAAATTGTCATATAATAGTGTAAATCGTGTAGCTAAAGGCATGTTTTGTATAACACATTAATATTTAAGGACTCTACAACTTGGAAGTTTGATTTTGAGGATGAGGTGAACTTATGCATTCGATATACTGCCCATCAACTGAATTAAATTTTATCCTATTCATTATCACTGTGCGCAACTAGAGCCAAAATGGGTATAGTAGCGCACAGTGATTATCACTGTGCGCAACTAGAACCAAAATGGGTATAGTAGCGCAAACGATAAACTGCCGAGAAGCGATCGGATGGGAGCTCCGGTAAAAACGGATTTAAAAAATTAATAATACAAGCTTGAATTGTCATATAATAGTGTAAATCGCGTAGCTAAAGGCATGTTTTGCATAATACATTAATATTTAATGACTCTACATCTTGGAAGTTTGATTTTGAGGATGAGGTGAACTTATGCATTCGATACACTGCCCATCAACTGAATTTAATTTTATCCTATTCATTATCACTGTGCGCAACTAGAACCAAAAGGGTATAGTAGCGCACAGTGATTATCACTGTGCGCAACTAGAACCAAAATGGGTATAGTAGCGCC
>NW_022748361.1:0-638 GCF_011630105.1 Anneissia japonica | reverse complement strand
TTCAATCTTCTTATTTTGCTGTTGTTATTTTTATTTTTAATTTCACATCCAACAGCAATTACACTTGCCACTTAGGATGGAATGCTTTATAAACTTGTTATCAATATCATCAGTTCTGTTAAAACATATACAATGTTGCATGTTTTAAAACTTCATATATAGGGATTTCAATATGACTGTTATTCATATAGGCAAAGCTTATCTGCTTGATGTAGATGAATTACATGATTTCTTGTATCCAATTTTGGCATCTGTTGTTTTCCTCTTCTTTGTTTTGCTAATTTTCCTTCCGACGCTGGTTTTTCATGTTCTACGACAAAAAAAAAAATTAATAAATAAACCTACCATGAAATTTGATACCAAAAGTATGCTAACCAATTATTTTGTTTTACTTGGCCTATTTAAGAGCAGACTTCCGTGTACAGTACATCTGAAGATGCGTCGTAAAAGCTATGAAGTATCCGGTTCTCATTTCGCTATGTGAGAGCTCCATTTTTTTTCTAGTACATGTATCTCTATTTATTATGCAATATCTTGCAAATCCCTCTGATTATTTTGAATTTCTTTAATTAACTTTTAGGAAGACATCCAAGTCATGCATTGAACTACAGATGAGATAAGATGTATTAGATGCTACA
>NW_022748360.1:0-527 GCF_011630105.1 Anneissia japonica | reverse complement strand
GATTTAGACATGCATAATAAACACAAAGGCCAAGGCTTTGACGGGAGCTTCGGTTTTATTTTTTTATCGGCTCAGTGAAAACTATACAAGAAAACAACAATTTGCATACATACATATTGGTTTTCACGGTTCAATTATATTGGTTCTTACATATACAGGCTTAATTAACATCGGTTAATAAATGACGAACAATACAATTTCATTACACATACCTACTCTATACAAGAAACCAGTAGTGATGTTTCAGTTGCTACAATGTTGACATAATTACTATACAGTGTACAGTATACTGTTCAACTTTTTGCGAAATTAATATATTCTTTTAAGTTCACAGTAACCTTTTGGAAGGCTGTATTTGCTTGCTGTACATAGAGATAATGTATTACAATTTCAGCATTTTCAGACTTTTGTACTGAAAAATTCCTTTGTTTTGTGTATAGCTACCTCCATGATACAGTAGCTACCGGGCTGTATTAATTGTTTAGTTGGTAATGATATTTGCTTTGTAAGCAGCAGGTCCCGAGTTT
>NW_022748359.1:0-752 GCF_011630105.1 Anneissia japonica | reverse complement strand
CAAGGTTCTACCTTGGGGCCCATTTTGTTCCTGATTTACGTACGTCCTCTTGGTGACATCATTCGGAAACACGGTATTAAATATCACATTTATGCCGACGACACACAATTGTACACATCTTTTAGTCCGGAGGCTGCCGCAGAGACAGTTCGCAACTTAGAAGGTTGTATTGATGATGTTCATAGATGGCTGTTATACACATCTAGAACTTTTTTTTTACTAAATGTACCCATCATTGAAAAAAACAAGATGGAGGAATGAATGAACTTCTGAATTAGTTTACAACTGATTGATTCTAACAAGGAACTGAGCAGTTATTATTTCAAGTGAAAACTGCAACAATTATACATTTTTTGCTAATATTACGTTATCTATATAATAATAATACCATTATTTATATTCAGTTTCTATACAGTTTGCAGTTCATCACCATGTCTAAATTGTTTTCTATGCATGAACAACAAGTGATTGTCCAAACAACCTTAATTAATTCGGAAATGTATTGTGGTGATAACTTGTGAATTGATTTGTAAACATATAAAAGTACTTTGAATTTAATACGCTGTTTCACTGGCAACCAATGAAGATGACGAAGAGTAGGGGTGATGTGATGGAATTTAGGTGTCCCAGTGACAAGACGAGCAGCAATGTTCATCATTAGCTGCAGCTTTCTAATTGATTTTAATGTTATTCCGTAAAGGAACTAACCCTAACCCTAACCCTAACCTAACAAAAAAAAAATTACATTTTTG
>NW_022748358.1:0-6387 GCF_011630105.1 Anneissia japonica | reverse complement strand
TTATCTATTATGGTAGCAGTAGTTTCTGTGATTCTCGGTGGTTTGTTTATGAGAAAGGAAAAGGAGTGAGATTGAAGATTGTCTAGGTGAGAAGCTATATTGGTATCTGTCATGTGTTGGCTTATATCTAAGTTGGTGTCCCCACTAATGTATGCTATTTTATTTTCATTATTTATTGTATGCATAACTAATGATAACTGTTCAGTGAAGGTTTGTTCATTTGTATCAGGGGGTCTATATACAACACCACATGATATTATCTTATTATGTACTTTAACGTCAATAAATATAGATTTAGCTTCGGACAATATCAATGGAAGGTCACCACGTATTTCAAAACTTAGTTTATCTGATATGTATAAGGCGACTCCGCCACCTTTACGTCCTACCCTGTCTTTGTGAACAAACGTAAAATTTGGGATTTCATATAATGACATTGTGTTTGAGATTCATGTCTCTTCTAATGCTATAATTGAAAAATTATGATTTAAAGAGGAAATTAATTGTAAAATGTCATCAAACTTGTTTACCATACTGCGACAGTTTAGGCTTAGTATAGAGAAATAATCATCTTTGAATGAATACTTAAAACTACGATTGAAATCATAAATCTGGTAATACTTAGTTTCTTCGATGTTTTCATCATGGTCATCGTTATTTAAATCGATCATATTAATGATATACAATATCTCAAAGTATAACAAAATAAAAAAAATAAAACCGAAAGATTAATGATAAGAACTCAAAGCTGAGCCTACAACATGTTCACTTGGAGAAATTAGGAAAATATTAAACTAACTTAATACCGTAGTGACTGTCACTAATTCAAGCCAAGAATAACCAAGCGTCAGAGTCACCGGGCCGACGCACCTGTCATTTGAAAAGCTGGTCAATAGAACTAGAAAACAGGTGCTATGCCTGATGACCGCCGTTCAGGTTATTTAGCTCAGGTGCAAGGAAACAATAAAACAAGACAAAGGTTCGGACTTGCAGTGAAATATGACGTCATCACTCCAGTATCTTATTTACAGTAGTGATGTAATTAAAAGTTAAGTAAGAAAATACTGGGTAGATATGCTTATGCAGATTGTAAATATGGCATTACGTAAAATAGCTGCTATTAAGAAACATTATAATATGGCTGAATCACCAATAAAGTAACATTGTCCTTTTTGTATTAGAGCAAGTTCTTTCGTCCGTTCACTGAATTGTAGTTTTATTTAGTCCTAAGCTACACTGTACATTGAAAATGAAACTAATTAGGAAGTTTTGCAGCTGAGATGAACATTAGTAACCCACTCAGTTCTCTCATTTATCTTAGCTAATTACTAACATATGTAAGACACAATTTACAATGGCTATACAGCAATATTTACTAAATTATATTTCAAAAAACTAGGGCCTAATAAATGGATTCGTCAATATTTTGTAACGTATTATTTGTCATGGCTAGCTGTGTTTAGTCCTAAGCTACACTGTACATTGAAAATCAAACTAATTAGGAAGTTTTGCAGCTGAGATGAACATTAGTAACCCACTCAGTTCTCTCATTTATCTTAGCTAATTACTAACATATGTAAGACACAATTTACAATGGCTATACAGCAATATTTACTAAATTATATTTAAAAAAACTAGGGCCTAATAAATGGATTCGTCAATATTTTGTAACGTATTATTTGTCATGGCTAGCTGTGTTATTAAATGAGATAAAAAAAAAAAAACACTCTTTGCGCAGAAATTGTACAATCGTGACCCAGCTTGATGATTCTAAATTATTCTTTAATTATAAACTAACGAGATGATGTTACGATGATAATGATAATGATAACAACAACGATGTTGATGTCAATTTATTAAATTTTGTCACAGGAAATTTAAAAATATTGATTTACAGTCTAATAAATGTATGCAGTAGACTAGATGCAAACATGTTAGACCGATGCTAGTGTCCCTCCCCTCAACCAACATTCAGATGGTAATTAATACTTTACGTCGTTTTTATTCTAATATGCTCTATTCTTTGCTAGCACATACAAATTCTAACATTGGATCACATGTCTTTTAAGATACAGAAACGTAATACTGTATGGTGCATTTTTTTTGTATACTTTTTGCAACAAGCTTCTATGAAGTTTTGTTTAGTATTATTACTGGTGGTACTACTACTCACTACCACTAATAATAATAATAATAATAATAATAATAATAATAATAATAATAATGATAATAATAATAATAATAATAATAATAATAATAATAATAATAATAATAATAATAATAATAATAATAATAATAATAATAAGTTTTAATAAATAATAAGTTTTGGTTAGTATTATTACTTATTACTACTACTACTACTACCTCTACTACTACTACTACTACTACTACTACTACTACTACTACTACTACTACTACTACTACTACTAATACTACTACTACCACTGCTACTACTGCTACTACTACTACTACTACTATTACTACTACTACTACTACTACTACTGCTGCTGCTACTGATGATGATGATGATGAGGATGATGATGATGATAATAATAATAACAATAATGATGACGATGATGACAGTGATATTGATAATAGATAATAATATTAATAATATTAAATGTGAAGAAAATTGTGATAAAGGCGAAAAAGAAATCTGTAATTTGTCCAATGACTATAATTGTTATAATATAAGCGTGCGGTAATAAGCTATAGTTAGGCCTAAGTTGTTTTGGGTATGACCATGAGTGGAGATCATGGGATGGGATGAACGACCTAGTATGAAAGAGATATGCTGTGAAAGAAGGTCCCTTTGTAATTAAGAGGGATACCCCTATTAAATTGGCGGGGACTTTTACTGAGTGTGCCAAATAGTAAATTCAACACAGTTTTGAATCACAGCCATGGAGACAGTTTCACATTTTCAGTTAGTGTCTCTTAAAAAGGGGTACCCTTATTCAAGGGTTACACATATAATAATTATATATTTTTAAAGGTTGATAAGTGGGTTATAATTTAATTATTTATCACAAGAAACCCTGTCTGGTACACTGTGGAACGCATCGTCTATATGGATATTTTGACATAAAGGCACCATTGACCGTACTCAGTTTTGAATCCAGTATACTAAGTGCGTATTTACATTTAGATGTGCGTATGTGATTTGTGCTCCTGCAGCTGTCTCTTATACACATCTGTACACCGTGGAACGCATCTTCTATATGGATATTTTGACATAAAGACACCCTTGACCGTATCTAAGGAACACACTAATAATTAGACTGCAATTGTAGATAAAACAAGATGTACTTGAAAAGATTTCAGAATTACCAGTTTTAAATATCCTAAGGAGGATAGGAAAAACAGTGAATAATACGGTACTTCCCTGGATCAGAATTTTGGAACGACACCATACGGGAGCCAATAAAAGTCTAAAAGGGCAGATAAGAAGTAATGGTCCAGCTTCACTCCTAATTTTAATTATTCATAGTAGTTTATCTTCTTTTTTCAAGGAATGTGTATGGTAACAGAATATCTGATCTAGGTCTTGATGCCTTCAGAGGTTTGACAAGTCTTCGAGAGTTGTAAGTGACAAAAAAAAGTTATGAAACATATTACAGTTATACTGCCGTGATTCGGAAAAACGCATTATATCAATTGTTGAGAATTTTGAGATTTTTGGCTTAGGGGCATTTTATGGATGTAATCTATCATGTGAATTGATTATATACCCCAAAAAATGTTTATAAATATGAAATTAATATGAGAGTTACGCATTATATCCATCCACCAAAGCAAAAAAATCCGGAACAGTGCATTATATTATCCACCAAGCATTGAAAAGTGAACAATCAATCACAGAAGACAATGATGCATATTTAATTAGTTCCCTAGCTGATGGAAGGGCATAATAGGACATAATACCAAGTTTGTTTTTGATCAGAGTGCAATTAATAAAAGAAGAAGCATTATTCTTCATCTTTTAAATAAAAGGAATGACCAAATTGTGACCATAATATAAATTTTAGTCTGTATATTAGTAATTATTTTTATAACTAAGACCATTCAACAAAGAAAATAAAATACATACATATAAACTTTAAAATGTTTTACTTAAGACTTTCCTATTAAGCCAATGCTTGGAATTTAGATATAATACCTATGTTAAATTTATATTTAAAATATTTAGCTATATTTAAATGAGTACACTTCCTTATAATTTAAGGAAACAGAACTTTATAAATGTAAGAGTTGAGTTGTTTTCTTGGAAAATCCTAATTTTACGAATAAAACACAGTACCATGGAATTAGAAGGCAGAAGTCTTTACCAACACGTTACATTTCTACTGTATTGTATTCTGAGTAATTAGCAATTACTGGAAAACCTATACTCATTGATATATCGGTAATTTTTCTCGTTTTATGTTTTTTCTTTTAAGGTATTTGTTTAATAACGAGATATCTGGTGTAACAAAAGGTGTCTTCAGTGATCTAACAAATCTTCGAACGTTGTAAGCGTAAATCCACTAAAATATCGGTTGTCGGGATTTTGATAGTCCATGTCCCAAACTAATACTAAGCAATTAGTAGAGCTCCGCATAGTACACTATAGGAACATTATTGTACGAAGAAAGGAATTTCTGAAATTTTTTTAATGCATTAAATGCAACCTAAGTATAATTAATTTTCGCTAGTCTACTAATTTCTTTATAAGTCAATCGCGGTCTTTTAATGTATACAGTATTAGTTTTAATTAACCAATTACTGTTTAGCAGTCATAGGTTGCTATAGTAATATGATCAGTATACTAAGTGCGTATTTACATTTAGCTGTGCGTATGTGACTTGTGCTCCTGCAGTACGCGTTTAACTACACATCAGCAGTCAACAGATAGGAGGAATAACTACGGTCTGCCCGCCAATTCGAGACCCTACTCTAATACGGAGACCCAGTTTTCAAAGTACCAACTGACCACCTATCTTTAAACACCGAGCTTAACCTCTAATTATAAGAACCCTCTAATTCGAGACCGAGACCACATTTATGGACGGACCAAGTGACAAAATGACCCCCAATTCAAGACCACATTGAATAATATAACCAGATTAAAGGTTTTTTTAAACAATAAATACTCTTTAATTTGAGAAATTTAACTTCGAAATTATAACAAATGTATTTTCATAATTAATATATCCATAAAAATAAAGGTTTCTTAAGTGTATTGTCTTCAAAACAGCTATTGTTTATAAATTTAGTTTTAGGCCACTGGCTGTCATAAAATATTCAGTAAATGTTTTACAACAATCTGTTTGCACCTATTGCCAAAAAGTACTGTTGAATCAGGTGCTTATCCATAATTCGATAGAGTCCTGTGTTTCTGATTTCTTCTTTAGCCATTCAGTTACTGCACTATCCTTGGCACCGTAGCCAAGGGGGAGGGGAGAGGGAATTCCCCTGCTAAATGTTTAGTCCCCTGCTAAAATCAACGATATGTTAATAATTAATTTAAAACTAAAAACAAACATTATTATTTTATATTAACAAAAACAATTATTAGGGGAAAATATTGGGGAAATATAGTCAAGATGAAACACCTGACATAATGGTGTCGTCCAAAAATTTGTAAGAAGTGTGTCACCTGAGTGTTTCCCTGTTGGTATTCGCTTTGATGTGAAAAAAAAAATCCAGCCATGTAGCCAAAAGGGGGACACGACCATTCAGTTTTAGCTCCAACATGGTCTTACAAATGTGGGCGTGGCCCTTTAAGTACCTTGTCGCCCCCCCCCCCCCTCCCCGTTCACTTATACCGCGTTCACATGTCTTGGGTCGCTCGCAAGCGATGAGATGAACATTAATAACCCACCCAGTTCTCTCATTTATCTTAGCTAATTATTAACATGTAAGATACCAATTACAATGGCTATACAGCAATATTTACTAAATTATATTAAACAAAACCTAGGGCCTACTAAATGGATTTGTCAATATTTTGTAACGTATTGTTTGTCATGGCTAGCTGTGTTATTAAATGAGATAAAAAGAAACACTCTTTGCGCAGAAATTATACAATCGTGACCCAGCTTGATGATTCTAAATTATTTTTTTAACTATAAACTAACGAGATGATGATACGATGATAATGATAATGATAACAACAACGATGTTGATGTCAATTTCTTAAATTTTGTCATAGGAAATTTAAAAATATTGATTTACAATCTAATAATAATAATAATAATGATGATGATAATAATAATAATAAGTTTTGATAAATAATAAGTTTTGTTTAGTATTACTACTACTACTACTACTGCTACTACTGCTATATCGGTATTCCTACCAAAGTGAGGACAAATTTTTAAACTTTTATACTATGATTTTTTGTCT
>NW_022748357.1:0-1818 GCF_011630105.1 Anneissia japonica | reverse complement strand
GAAAAGTTGTTATGGCCCAAATTGTGATTTAGGCCATAATATTTGGAATTGGTAATCAAAATAACATTATTTGGATAGGAAAATTATTAATTTTGGTCTGAAGATATCATTGTGGCATTGGACAACGGGAGTCCAGGCCACTGCTATGGTTAGAGGGGGAAATTGCCATCTCACTGGTTCCGCCTGACCGATTGTGTTATTTTTTCTTGGAGTTAGTATCAACTTTACAACTATTTTTAATCATAAGTGATTCTCCACTGAACTTTGTCCAATTTTATCCACTTTTATAGCATTTATAATTTCATTGATATTCATATTTTCATCGGTTTTTTTCATCCACAGATATTTCGAAAAAGAAAAATTTTTCAATTTCGCTAATAAAGCAACATTTGTTAGTCCACAAGTCACTCAGTTTATAAAGTTTGCTGGTGGTGAGTATAGCCCAATCCATTCATCAAGTATATTGGTTGGAGTAAAATGACTGTATTGTTATTTTTGGATTTTGTGTGCAATATTCTACTGTATGATGAATATTAGAGATTCACTATCGAAGTAAACTTTAAAATTGTGCAGTATTTCATTAATAAATAGAGTGGAACCCTTCTTTTGGACATCCCTTTTAAGGGACACCCACCTTTTTTGGCCGTTAAGTGAGGAAAATTTATCTTTTAGCACTGCAGTACATCCACCATATAGAAGGGACACCCTTATTGAGGGGACACTTTTTTCTTGTAAGGCACACGTGTCCATCTCAGAGAGCTTCTCGCGGCGCCATTTCCACTTGCGAAGAGCAACAGCCTTTTCTGCATTCATTTATTATATTTATATAAGTTTATTTCATTTTATTTTAATTTTCTTTTAATTTTTTTATTTTTTTATTTTTGCTTAAATAATACTTTAACTGAACTACTGAGTAGAACAGGCAAAACGAGTGCAAGATCTTAGAGGGTCATCCATCCAACGCCACTCTGTTACGTTTCCAAACCTCTACCACGGTGGCTCGAACAAAGGAACAGGAAACACATTTTGTGCTGCCTCAGACAAACGGGTGATCAGAGGTGACAATCGGGATAGTGGCCCCTTAGACTAGAGATAGATGTAGGCCTGACAAAAAGGAGGGGGAAGATTGTTGACAATTTAATCAAAATAAGAAAGTAAAAGAAAAACAAAAGAACGTATTTGACGACCACAGAACGTATTGAACGTGTTTCTAACTTACAACTACCATATAATGGCGTCTATGTACTAAAACGCTATGTCCAACTTGTTATGAATACGCTATGTAACGCAAAAAATTGAAGAAAAAAAACATTGATAGTTTAGTGTATGCCAGCGTTTTAGAGAAATATGTTGGCTAAATCATCAAGGTGTGCCATTACACTTGAAAAATTGCACACCAGAGGTTTTGCTATTACTTATAAGTAATATAGTCTCAAAGTGCTACTTTTGTTTTTTTTTAATTGAATTGAATTTTATTTGACTAAAATTTAAAAAAATTAAAAAAAAATAGTAAATATAGAACAAAGAACTTCTAAAATCTTGATCCCACAGTTGAACTTTTTAATTCCAATGGGACTAAAAAAAAAAAAGAGTACCGTAACAAAGATTATAACAAAATTAATTTGTCCTTACCAATAAATGAACATTTAAAATGTCAGATAGATTTATTATTTTTTGAGATAAGGGCACCCTGTTAAATATTGCCATTCCTAAGGCTTTGCATACTAGATTATTCCCTTAGTTTGTTGCCAGCAAATTTAAGGACTTTTATAGTAAAACATTAATTACTCATTGAAATTTTTTTTTTTTTTTTTTCGA
>NW_022748356.1:624-3686 GCF_011630105.1 Anneissia japonica | reverse complement strand
CTAGACTACGAGATATCATGTAGTAGGCGCCACCTAGAAAATTGAAAAGAAAAAAAGAAGTAGAGCATGAAACTTTAATTACTTATTATTGACATATCCTATGAATATTCTATTAATTTAATAATAAACAATAGACCAGTTGTTTTAATCTAATCATAAACATGTAAGTGATTAATTTGAAGCATTCTGTAATTTTTTTATTTTTGTTTAGTCAGAGAATACTGGGATTTTATTTTTCATCTAATTACAAAATATTAATTACCTCAGCCAAGGATTTTATGTATTAGTGTCATTCTGTGCCAACTCAACAAACTTTCAGAAAATCATGGCTGGGTACCGTCTCAGATTTTCTTGAAACTCGGATATAATGTGCACCAACATGTCCGACGAACAAACCCAAAATTTGACTTGCCAATTCCAAGTCGTTTAGAAGTTATGGCCATTTGAAATTTTAGGGTCATACCCCTTTTTAGCTATCAATTATGACATATTTGTAAAGTTGCATTTTCAATTAGCCATATCTTCAAATAGAATAAAGATAATTAACTGAAAATTGATATCTAGACTAACTTTTAGCTGTAAAACAGGAATATGGCATGACTTTTGGTATACCGGACCCCGTTACGAAAATATTGGTTCATAAACACCCTAACTTATTTGGTTGCGTAATTTTTCTTCCATTTTTAGACCCCATTAAAATACCCAAATCAGTCATTAAATGGGTCTTATGCAACAAATTATTAATATATAGTTGGAAATGTTTCACCACAAAAAATTCCGGATTTTTAACTTATCATTTTAGGGGGTAATCGTAGGTCAAAAGGTCATTCGGGACAAAAAATGCACAAAAATGCCTCATTTTCATGGTGACCTTTGACACTGTGGGCAAGTACGCTTGTTGTTAAAACTTGCACCATTAATTAATTTACACATGATGATCAGATGTTCCAAATATCAGCTTGGTGTCTTTATCCGTTCATGTTTAAAAAGCGATTTGAAAAGGGGTATATTTTTCAATTTGCGACAGTATCAGTGCGTAAATGTGATAAAATTAATTTTTATATAACGATAATATTAAAACTAATCGGCCTAGACAATTGAAACTTATAATTCTAAAACAACTTTATGTGCTTATTTCAGGCATGCAGTTCGTTAAGGGATATAGTGTTTCATTAGTAAGATATGTCCCCCCAAAAATAACATTGTGTGACTATTTTGATATTTAAAATGAGTATAACATTAACAGTGTACAGTTCAGAACCATGTAACCTTAACTTCTAGTACATATTTGTACACTTATTTAATTCATGCAGTTTGTTAAGGGATACAGTAACTAATAGTTAGTAAGATAGTTTGCCCCAAAAATGGCCCAAGTGCAACAATCTAGCAATAACATTGTGTGACATTGAATTTAAATGAGCATAAATTTTACATTGTACTGTCTAGAGCCATGAAACTTTTACTTCAAAAACAACCTTTTGTGCTTATTTCAGTCATGCACTCTGGTGGTAAGGGACACAATGTTTAATTAAATTAAGATATTGGGCCCCCAAAAGTGGCTCTTGTGCGAGAATGGTAAAAAGCACTGTTATTTCACAATTCTGGGGTCGTACAATATCTTACTAATTAAAGACTGTGTTCCTTACCTGAAATAAGCACAAAAGTTTTTCCAGCTATATGTTTTACATATGTTTTTCTGGCTATAGGCAGTAGTACACTGATAATATTAATATTGTGCTCATATTTAAAATATATATTACTATGCAATTCTTGCGCTTGAGCCATTTTTTGGTGCAAAATATCATACTAACTAACCACTCTGTCCCTTAACAGACATCATGAATTAAATAAGCATAAAAATGTGTACTAGAATATAGGTTTCATGATTCTAAACAGAACACTGTTAATGTTATGCTCATTTGAAATATATCAATATATAGTCGCACAAGGTTATTGCGCAATTTTAGCACTTGGGCCATTTTTGAGGCAAAATATCTTACTAATTAAACAATACATCCCTTTAACAGACTGCATACCTGAAATCAGCACAAAAAGTTGTCCTAGAATGGAAGGGTTTCATGGCTGTCTAGACAGTACATGGATAATATCATGCTCATTTGAAATCAATAATATAGTAAACATTCGCAATTCTTGCACTTGGGCCATTTTTGGGGCATAATATCTTACTAATTAAACAATTTATCCCTTTAACAGACTGCATAACTGAAATCAACACAAAAAGTTGTCCTGGAATAAAAGGTTTCACGGCTCTAGACAGTACACGGATAATATTATGCTCATTTGAAATTAACAGTAAATACAATTTTATTACGCAATTCTTGCACTTGGGCCATTTTTGGGGGGACATATCTTACTAATGAAACACTATATCCCTTAACGAACTGCATGCCTGAAATAAGCACATAAAGTTGTTTGAGAATTATAAGTTTCAAGGGTCTAGGCAGATAATTTTTAATATCGTTATTCAAAAATTAATTTTATCACATTTACGCACTGATACTGTCACAAATTGAAAAATATACCCCTTTCAAATCGCTTTTTAAACATGAAGGGATAAAGACACCAAGCTGATATTTGGAATATCTGTTTATCATATATAAATTAATTAATGGTGCAAGTTTTAACAACAATTGTACTTGCCCACAGGGTCAAAGGTCACGATGAAAACAAGGCATTTTTGTGCATTTTTTGTCCCGAATGACCTTTTTACCTACGATTACCCCCTAAAATGATAAGTTAAAAATCCGGAATTTTTTGTGGTGAAACATTTCCAACTATATATTAATAAAATTTTTGGTGCATAAGGCCCATTTAATAACTGATTTAGGTATTTTAATGGGGGCTAAAAATGGAAGAAAAATTATGCAACCAAATAAGTTAGAGTGTTTACGAACCAATATTTTCGTAACGGGGTCCGGTATACCAAAAGTCATGTCATATTCCTGTTCTACAGCTAAAAGTTAGTCTAGATATCAATTTTCAGTTAATTATCTTTATTCTATTTGAAGATATGGCTAATTGAAAATGCAACTTTACAAATA
>NW_022748356.1:0-549 GCF_011630105.1 Anneissia japonica | reverse complement strand
TGGAATTGGCAAGTCAAATTTTGGGTTTGTTCGTCAGACATGTTGGTGCACATTATATCCGAGTTTCAAGAAAATCTGAGACGGTACCCAGCCATCCCATTTGTTGAGTTGGCACGGAATGACCCATTAACTGCTGTCTGTCTGTCTGACAATTTGCCTGAATATAACAGGCGATACAATTATTTTCTTGCGGGTATTCTGCAGCACTCAAGAAAATAATGTGCCTGTATATAATGGGTGATTCCATTATTTCATTGAGGGTATGCTGCAATTTCACCAAATAATTATACGCATCCTATTATTGTTAGTACTGTATTCAGGCACAGGGTGGAGGTATGTACTCTATGGAGTGACTGTCTATAGTTAGAAAGTGATTTGCTCAAAGGCAGCCAATTATGTTCCTTATTAATGCACTCAAGCATAAAATAGCCCCCACACAAATATCACAACACACACCCACAAACATTTCCAAATACTAGAAAATATCAAGATACAAGATACAAGATACAAGATACAAGATAGCTTTATTGTCAAATTAAAATTTGAAAT
>NW_022748355.1:0-518 GCF_011630105.1 Anneissia japonica | reverse complement strand
TGAACAACTGCCCGACGTGCAGACGTCCCATCGAACAGAGGCTGTCGGAGTGGCAGATACCGGACCGTACGAAGGTGTACAGATGAAAATTAGATTCTTTCTATTAATTGAAAAGTGAATAATAAAAGAAATCATTTAACGATAATCTGTTGTATGCGAATGTTATTTTTTTAAATATATATAGTTGTATATATATATAGTTGTCTCTATGAAAAAATTAGCCATGTTCGTCTATCTGACGAGCGCCAAATATTCAAAGATAACAGGAAGGTTGTCCGTTCGCGGAAGAAATCTAGACGGACGGCCGGTTGACCTGGAGAGTAAGAAGGTGGAATTCCAGTGTTACTCCGAAGACGAAGACGGCGACGTGACTTTACGAAGAGGCGACAGATACGAGTCCGTGGGTCGAACGTACCGCACGCTCATGTCACGGGACAGGAACGGCATCCCCGTGGAGAACACGTTCGGCAACCTGCCGTCTGCCATCGACGACCTGGACGCCCAGTGCGCCGTCGGCG
>NW_022748354.1:0-654 GCF_011630105.1 Anneissia japonica | reverse complement strand
GCTGATTTACAGTAAAATGTTTCCTTGTCTCAAATTCGATTGGAATTGGATACCGCTTATTGCTGCAGACAGGGTCCTCTACCAATAACTTGAAAGCAGATGTGACATAGTCCTTTACCTTCATCAACATGTCGTCCTCCGTGAACTTTCCTGCTGGACGATCTATACCTAAAAGTAAAAACAATTTCCATTTAAATATTGTAATCACTATATTTTATCCATGGTCTATCACAATAAAAACACAAAACAGTATAAACAATTTCCATTTAAATATTGTAATCACTATGTCTTATCCATGGTCTATCACAATAAAAACACAAAACAGACGGACAAGCTGAAAAAAACATGATGCAGCTATTGTCATGGAGGAATTTTATCTGTGTTATAAAAAAAGTTTATATACGTAAAGGTTTTAGATTTCTTATCCATTTGACTTCACAATTTTAACCGATACACCATGGAGGAAACTAAGCTATACTTCTTTAAAATAATATATCAAATGATTTCCATGAACATTTTATACGTGTAGATAATGAACGCATTATGTGTACAATTTACAAAAACAATACTTTACTTATTTTTTTGGTCCGACATTTGTTAGTCATTTTCTTTTTCTTTGAATCTTTGTCATTGGCAGTCACATCCTTTGTTGCA
>NW_022748353.1:0-640 GCF_011630105.1 Anneissia japonica | reverse complement strand
TGCACAGTCCTTGCTAAAACCCCTGATTTGTTTTGTAGGTGAGGGGAACCCTGGGTCCAACTCTGAAAAGGGCGATGAACGTTTGTGGGAAATCCCCTCTAGTTTATCTGTACAAAATTTGTTGCATGTCCGTTCGAAGCGGGCGACGCTGGACGCTTTTAAAGTTTGAAAGCCCTGTTTTGTTTTGTAGGTTTAGGGGAACCACTTTCCGCCAGGCAGTTTTTTCCCAGATCTTCCCACGGTTTATCATAATGTATTTTCCTTCACGATTTTACCCTTTATTGTTTTATTATTCAATATTACTTGTAGTTACAGAAGTTTTAAAGCAGAACCTACCAGTAGTTGCTTTAATGTTTGCTTTTTTTTAGTTTGCATCCGGGTACACATAATGTTAAGGAAAAAAACAGGAAATCTCTGTTTAACGCACTTGTTCTTTTGGCCATCATATCACACCTATTAATGAGTCCTTCTATATATTTTAATGCTGAAGATCAGACGAAAGGCTTTTGTTGAAACTGCAAAGCGATCATTGTCAACAATAAATTGGATATCTTCCAAAGAATAGGCGAAGAGAGCACAATCATAAGCAAATACTAAATCAAGCAGTAATTTATCTTTGGAGATTAAAGATAACAAATAT
>NW_022748352.1:0-914 GCF_011630105.1 Anneissia japonica | reverse complement strand
AAAAATTAGTGTAGTTTAAGAATGATGATTGATGTTGATGCATACAATTTTAAGGCTCAATGTCTGGGACATATTCTAATCAATTTAATTTATTCAATTATAATTTTAATTTATTTTACATTAAACAAAAAAGCAAAGCTTGTAAACATGGCAGGCAGTCATACTAATAATATAAGCAAAATAACAAAATATTCCTGGTTTAAATATGAGTCTATTAAAGTGATGTACAATAAATGATATCCAGTTTTAAAATGAGTGGTTACACACTAAGTAGTTGCAACTTTCCCACACATGACAATTTTGGGAAATGACAAAAATTATTAATAGAATTGTGATATTTTTTATTGTATTTTTTTCAATATTTCAAAAACAAAAACACAGTTATAAAAAGTCCAAACATATTTTGCAAAACTCTAGTTAGTAAATACTGTAATCTAAACCTTTAAAAGTTCCTTATAAATTTCCTATACATTGAATAAACATTACATCCGACTATCATTTTTAAGCTAGTACCCGCAATCTACAGTATTTTTGAGAATATAACTAGTTATATCTCAGTAACTATCCAGATTATAAGACATAGTATGTTCAATGTTTACATGTATGCCTAAGGTTAATGATTGGGGAAAAAATTTGGGGGAAAAATGGGTTTTTTTAAATTTTATGATAAAAAATATATGCGTCACGGACGGGGCAAAATTTGGACTTGACTTTCAGAAAGGTTTACATATATTCTAATTTTCCTCATCTAAAACGGATATTAAATTATTTTTTGTTTAATACTATCCCCAGATGATTGTTCTACATGCCTAAATGTTTACCAAAAAATCATTAATGTAATTTTATGGAAAAAAAAAAATGAATTATGTGCTGTCACAAACGGGACATTCCATAATGTCACTTTTGTCAAATAA
>NW_022748351.1:0-1653 GCF_011630105.1 Anneissia japonica | reverse complement strand
TAGAAAAAAATTGTTAGATTTATCACTCCTGCCTGAGGAAACAATTTGGGTGGTTTGACTGGAAATACATTTTCTTTTAAAAACAATAAAATTAAACCAGTTTTTATACAATATTCTTCCCAAATAAATCATCAATTAAAAAAAATACAACATTCTGGTTTAATTTATGTGACCGTAAAATATTTACATGTCCGTTAATCATTTTGTAATCGCAATTAGTCAAGTACAGCAAATGTCCGATCGATCTGATTTTTAAAAAGTTTTCTGCATCCTGCTCAGTAAAGATAGTATAATACATACTGTACTCCTAATATCGAAATGCACGCCACCGTGTCGGGATTCAATTATTCAACATTAATATATCAAATAAAATATTACTGTAATTAATAACAGTATATTTAAACTTGATTATGATAATAAATATAATATAATTAATATTAAATGCTTACACTATATTGGTTCAATTTTCAACCAATTTTATAGCTTCTGGCATTGCTACTCAATATAGTAACTAATTAAAGGCACAATTTCTCCTTTAAATGTTGCTTCTATGAATAGAATGACCTGATTGAAACACAATATTCTGTACACAAAACCCATGATCAGCTTTTCTTATTATACTGTACAGAAATTTACCCATGATGTGTCTACAGTGCAGCAAAATGGATTAAAGTCAATTGCAGCAAAACCAGGTTGTGAAATGCAGTGGGTAAAGCTGAACTACTATAAGTTCAGTACCTGTAATAGGTAGGCAATGTTTTACTTTTAGGGGATTTAATTATTATCCAATCTAAATGTAAGGGTGTACAAATATAAATGCACCATCTGGGTAGTTGGCTGAGAGGTATTTGTTCCTGCTTCTTGTGCTGAAGACCCGGCAACTGTCCAATCGCTTGGCTCCTTGATTAACCCTTATATTGAGAGTTAGATGGGCCAAGGACAATGTCTGTATCCGTTATGTTTGTAGTTGTTAGTTAGGCAAGACTTTTTTATACCTTGTTTAGTGAACCCACCTAACGCAAATATTGATGATTTCGAATAAAATTAAAATTATATTTTGAGGATATTAGCGCACCCACCTCCACGAAAAATGGAAATTTCAGAAGAAAAAAAAAAAAAAATTTTCTTTATTTTTATTATGCCCTCCACTGCCTTGAAATCTCCAAAGATAAGGTATGTGTATTTCTTCCTAATTATATAAATTTGAAGCATTTATCCATCCCATTTTGCATTCAATAACATTTTATTTTTATTTTCTACTCCAGCTAAGTTTTTAGCAAAACTATTTGCTAAATAAGAAAACAAAATGTTATTTTTATTCTGCCCTCTCCGATGATCTACTGTACTGTATAAAAAATTAATTGTGCGAAACAAAAAATAAAGTCTCGCCTTACCGGAATCTGTATACAGACTTGCCCCATAGGTTTCAGCATTTGTTTTTTAGTGGAATAGATGGAATTAAATTATTAATATTATTGACCACTGATGCTCACTATGGAATCAAAATGTATGACATTTCAGTGAATACATAAAAAGTGCATATGATACAGTATTCTTACAATAACTTTAAATTAATCTCAATGTATTATTTTGAAACAGCCAATTCGTAGAGCATTATAGAAGCTTTCAGACCTACTGCAGAATTCAAAACCA
>NW_022748350.1:0-858 GCF_011630105.1 Anneissia japonica | reverse complement strand
AATTGAACCGGGGACCTAGAGATCTCCACGGTTCAGCGCACACACAGCGGCTACCACCAGATTAGACAACTGAGCTAAGCTGCTCTCTTATGATTAACCTCATAAAATCTATTAAAACCCGTCTACAAATTTTGCTATCCTTGGAGGCATGCTGAAATCTGGGGGAGGTGTGGAAGTGAGTGCAATTTCTAGGGAGATGTGTTAGAAAGTTCAATGACTTTGCACCTCAGAAGGACCATCTTTATTCTTTATGCGACCTGTATCAGAAGTCCAATGCTTTACAGTGCAGTACTTGGCCAATGAAAATTAAAAGCCAACATTGTGTTGGTAGATCTAAAAAAGTAATGGTGTGTTGGATGTGTGACACCTGAAATATAATACTATGAACCAATTTGCTTATTTATATTTTATTTTTCTTTCAGTCACCATTTGAAGGAGGTTTTTTTAAATTAGAATTATTTTTACCAGAAGAATATCCGATGTCGCCTCCCAAAGTGCGATTTATGACCAAGATATACCATCCAAACATTGACAAATTGGGAAGAATATGCTTGGACATCCTCAAAGGTTAGTTATACCAACAATACAATGGTGTATCATAATACACCATTCTCATAATATGGTGAATTGAGGTGATTTTTAATAATAATAATATATTAGACTTATATAGTCTCATTATATGGTGATTTGAGGTGATTTTTAATAATAATAATAATATGTTAGACTTATATAGTCTCATAATATGAGGCATGTTGTGGCAAAATGGCTAAGTTGTAGCAAAAATTGAAATTCAAGTTATTAGTATTTTCAGATACCTGAGTATGTGATCTTTAAAATGAGGGGTCATTCATTCAAATT
>NW_022748349.1:0-923 GCF_011630105.1 Anneissia japonica | reverse complement strand
ATATACTGTACGATCTCGAAAAGAAGCCTGTGCTATCTTGAAAAGAAGCCCATGGGATGGGCTTCTTTTTGAGGTTAATTTTCCAAACTAAAGAGGGGGCTTCAATACTCGACATCGGCTTCATCACGAGATTAAGCCCACTGGGCATCAATTCGGGATTCTAACGTTCATAAAACCTGTCTGCTGCCCTCTATAATTGCAGTATAGCTAAGTTCGATGATTGTTGGTTTTAAACTGGGGTTTCAGTTTATGATCATTTGCTTACGTTATGAAAAATTCAAAGAGTCCTTTACTAAATGTAATTATTCGAGTAGTGATTTACATGGAGCTGTTTATATTTGTACATATTAAAAAAAATAACCAAGTCAGTCGCTTCAAGGTTTAGTAAATTAGGGTTTGTTTTATGTTAAAATTTAAATTTAAAAAAACAATTCAAATGACACTTACTGGATGCACAGATTGGAACAATGGAGTGTCTGTGGATTTACAGACTTAACTAAACGAATAATTCCTTATTGATTGACTGTGCTACTTTAGGATCTAAAGTAAACAGAATCGGTATAATTTATCTGTCGAGTTTCGAGAATGATAGGCCTATTTATTTTTGCTTGTTTAAAATGTATTACTCTCTCATCAAACATGAACCATACGCACAATCAAAACAAAATCAAGACTGATGCCTAGCAGATACTTGGACCCATGGGCATTGATCGGTGGTCGAGAGGAGGACACGACCCCCACTATTCACCACTCGTCTATAGTTAAACTCCTACTTATTAAAGCGAGTACATTTACGTACTAATATATAAAACAAATCGTAATTTATATAAACGTTGGTTTGCACAAAATAAGTGGGTGTTTGATTATGAATACAAAACACTTTTTTTGACGTAGACGTAGTGTGGAAATAAGGTTAATAGTAA
>NW_022748348.1:0-613 GCF_011630105.1 Anneissia japonica | reverse complement strand
CTCCTTACCTTAACGTAACGCATCGCTAAGGTGTACAGTTCGCCGTTCAGATGTGCGCGATCGTCATTGTCCTCCTGTTCCACTTGGTTCGGAGTCAAGCTCAACGTTTTCTCTTTTAGGTCCACCACGGCGCGGATGTCGTCCGACATGCTGATCAGCTGAACCGTGAACCAATCCACGTGACGGACGTCGAGGAAGACGGCGCTACCCGGCGCGACAACGTCCGCGACGAGGGAACCGCAGAATGGCGATATGCGTTTCGCTACGAGAGCGACCGTCAGAAGGAGGTCCGTTGGAAAGAACGAAGGATCGTCGTTCGGAATCGGAAACTTGACTATTTCGCAATCGCACTTGGACCCTCGAGAGAAGCACACGGTGCCCACCAACCGGGAGCAGTCGATGCAACAGTGCATTCCTTCTTCGCAGGATGACAGCAGCACTCTGAGATCCATCCCGGAAATTGTAGATTCCATAATATTTTTCCCCTTTGAATATTGGTAATAACGAAGGACTTTATTTATGTTAGTACTTTGTTGCTCATCAATAAGGTTAGAAATAAAAAAAACAAAAGAAAAAAAAACGAATTTTGTGTCAATTTTTTTAAAAACGTGTT
>NW_022748347.1:0-1034 GCF_011630105.1 Anneissia japonica | reverse complement strand
TAAAAACAAACAGCAATCACTAAGACATACATCAGGAGCCGACTCGATGGAGTTTAATGTCATACTCAGGGAAAGGCACAGATCTGTTTTAAAAGGTGGAGGGGGAGGGCATTTTGTGAGTCGACACCCACCTCAGCCCCACAATGGTTGGAGCTGAGGTGAGAAAATTTGAGGAAATAGTTCCTCTAGATGGTTAGAAATGACACTTTTAGTAAAATTCATCATCATCACATCACTATTAGTCAAAATGAAGCGACAAAAAAAAATTCTCATGATCTTTCATCAGGGATTTTTGACAACCATAGAGATCTTATTAATGTGTGTGTGTATACCATAGAAAACAAAGCTTAAAAACATTGTCTTTTAGTATGTACTTTACATAGGCCTACTTCAAAAACGTGATTTCACAACCACCTCAGCCCCACCATGGCTGGGGCTGAGGTGAGAAAATTTGAGGAAATAGTACCTCTCGAGATGGCCGGAAATGACACTTTTATATAATAAAAATCATCATCATCACATTACCATTATAGTCAAAATAAAACGCCAACAAATTTCTCATGATCTTTAATCAGGGATCTACCTAATATCCAGGACAACTTAGGCCTAATTATAGCTTACTAAGCTTTAACTATATATACTATATTATGATCAACAAATCACAACTTTTTTTTTTCGCATTTAGCACAATTTTCTTCACTTTTTATTGTTTATTAATATTAATATCAATTATTACTATTGTCATCATCATCATTGTTATTATTATTATTACTATTAGTAGTAGTATTATTAAACAAACATTTAAAGAAACTTGCAAAAGGATAAAAACGAAATTGAACCACAGTACCGCATTTCTATCTTAAAAGACCTGGCCTGAGATTTATGGATTTGAGATTTTTTTTTAAATCACACTTAGGCCTATGTGTTCTATTATGCCTATGTATAACGTGTACTGATGCATATTTACATGTTTAGAAGTATTCATTTTGAGTGATCCCAAGAAAGAATTTGTATTGGCTCAAGAATAAGCTTTA